>NC_045549.1:10790969-11090969 GCF_009769535.1 Thamnophis elegans
AAATCTAGAATCTCTGGGGTAGGCAATATATAAACGTTGGCGTAAATTAAAAGAAAATAGAAACATGAACTATCTTGGCTACATTCTTACCTTAGCAGGTTTATAATACAAATTGTATTAATTAGAAAACAGTTGTTCCAAAAGACTTAAGCATTTTCTCGGCAATGTTGACCCACGGCTCCTTATATTTTAGTTCATTTATGATCTTAATGTAATTTAAGACTTATATAAATATGGCTGTTTTAAACCAAATTCTTTCCCCCAGGTTAAGTTAAAATTACATTGGAGATATAGATTTTAACTCTCTTTCAGTTATGCTTATTGAAATTCATACTGAACTTTTTCTTTTTAGGGTTTTTTCCCCAGATTTGGAAGACAATTGAAGTAACTCCTGGAGATATCAAGTGCTTGTGCAGTTTTTGTGTGTGTGTGTTTAGTGCTAATTGGCAAGACATATTAAAAAAAATAGAGGGTATGTTTGTTTAAACTTTAAAATATTTTGTTTTAAATGGATTTAAAGTAGGACAACAGGATCTCAGTTCCAAAAAACTAAGTGAGTGCCCTGTTTCCCTGAAAATAAGACCTCCCCACATAATAAGCCCAATTGGGCTTTTAAGCGCATGCGCTAAAATAAGCCCTCCCCGAAAATATTACAACACAGCAGCAGCCACGAAGTGACCATGCTCACCTCAAAAATAATAAGACCTCCCCGAAAATAAGGCCAAGTGCTTGTTTCCGGAGTCAAAAGAAAATAAGACCGTGTCTTATTTTCGGGAAAACAAAGTATGAGTGGCAGTGAAATTTGTTATATCTGTATGCTGTCACTGAATGGCAAAAAGGATGTTTGTCCCCCAAACTAGTAATCTAACTTAAGAAAAGTTAATTTGGGAACACAATATATTCTAACTGAACAGAAAATAATTCAGTAGATGATCTTTCTACAGCAGTGTTTCCCAAACTTGGCAAATTTAAGACATGTGGACTTCAACAGAATTCCTCAGCCATTTAGTCATTGGCTGGGGAATTCTGGGAGTTGAAGTCCACCCTTCCTAAAGTTGCCAAGGTCGTGAAACATTAGTCTAGATCAGGGGCATCAAACTCTATTTCAGTCAGGGCCGCATCAGGGTCATTTGACCTTGGGGGGGCACAGAGATGGGCATGGCCTGCTCGATGTCACTTGTGTTGGGGGTGCCTGTAGGCCCGAGAGCTCAGCCTGTGAAAACGGGCTCCCGAGCTCTGTTTTCGGCTGCGGCTGCTTCCGGCAACCCTATGCCAGCGGAAACGGGCTCCGTTTTTGCTGGCAGAAGCACCGTGGGCCAGTCCTTTGCGTTTTCCAGGGTGGCCTCCCCAGGCCAGTCCTTTGCGTTTTCCAGGGTGGCCTCCCCAGGCCAGATCTAAGCACCCCGTGGGCCAGATCCGGGCCCCGGGCTTTGAGTTTGACACCCCTGATCTAGATTAAGAGATCAAAAAGCAAACCAGAGTGTTTTTCATTATTACAGCCAAAAAAAGGGTTACAGTTAATCTGAGCCATTGTTTTCGAAGCGAGAGATGTATAGTTCTAGTGGCATAATGCCCTAATGCTATAAATAAATGGGATTGTCATTTTAGACTTTTACTTTGCCGAGGTGGCGCAGTGGTTAAATGCAGCACTGCAGGCTACTTCAGCTGACTGCAGTTCGGCTGTTCAAATCTCACCGGCTCAAGGTTGACTCAGCCTTCCATCCTTCCGAGGTGGGTAAAATGAGGACCCGGATTGTTGTTGGGGGCAATATGCTGACTCTGTAAACCGCTTAGAGAGGGCTGAAAGCCCTATGAAGCGGTATATAAGTCTAACTGCTACTGCTACTGCTTTGTGTTTCTATTCAAAGATGCTTTTTCACGATTGGTCTATCCTGCCGGAGGGAGACCTATGTAATTTTGTCAATTGCACTGGGCATTTTTTCTAGGACGGTGATGTTTTAAATTTAGAAAGATACACAGAACATTGACAAATGTCTATGTAACAGAATCCTTTTTTAATAACCAGATTCTCCACTCTATTTTTGGCTGTTGGGTTTGCAATTGTAGCTTTTAGATAATGGGGTTGTTCGTTGTGGCAGAAAACTAGAATAGGACCACGAATGTACTGGTTCCAGGCAGGATAAATGTTGCAAGATCCAATCTGGGTTTGTCACCGGAAAACAAGAGAAAAACACAGAAAAATTACTGCACTAAATCAGGGGTCCTCAAACTACGGCCCCTGGCCAGGATATGTGCTATGAACGCTTGTGTTACTGCAGAGAGTCTCCCCCTTCGGGGGCTTTTTGTGCGGGTCGGAGGGAAGAAATTCTGACTTGGGGTCTGCTTCAGCCTCCTGGTGGGGGTTTTTGGGCGAAGGCTGGAGGGAAGCACCGCTGGTGGAGAAGAGCAGGAGGGCCTCGTTCCAGTGGGACTGCATCATGGCCTGGAACTGGCTGACCATCTCAGCCCACTGAGCCTCCAGGCGCCGGTACCTGGCCTTGCACTCCTGCAGGCTTTCCCTCTGCTTGGAAAGCCTATGCTCCTAGCCCTCAGTGAGGTGCTTCTGCTGAGCCTCCTTCCTGGTCAGATCCAATTTGAACTGAGCCACTGTTTTGCCAACTCTTTCTCATGGTGGCTGCAACAACTGCTTCTTGTTGAGGCCCAGGCGGACAGGCGAGGAGTGCTGGGAGGGGAGGAGCAAGTAGAGGCTGGGCAAGGCGCCTGTCGACATGAGTGATATTAAGTTGGCCATGCCCACCCAGTCACATGACTACCTAGCCATGGCTACCTGCTCATTAGGCAGATCATATTAGTGGTCCCCGGGATTTAAAATTATGAATTCAGTGGTCTCTGAGGTCCGAAAGGTTGTTGACCCCTGCTTTTGGCTATTCTATGAGTTGTGCTTATGTGGTGCCTTCCTATTGGTTGATTAGTGTGTGGATGGCCAGCGATGCGCTGTTGTTTCCTCAAGCTGCTAATAAGAAAACCAGTCTTGGCAGAGAAGCAACGCACCGTTTAAATATTAAAATAATATACAGTCCACAGCACACTTTTCATGAAACAATAGGAGGCATCTTAACTTAGCATCTTTTAAGACCGACGGGCATTACTTGTAACGAGTCTAATCAAATAAACTTGCTATCCTGGACAGATGGCGAAATCCAACGATATCGCAATTTCTACACTTCAAGTCCAAGTTGATGACGTGAAAAGCGTTATGACTCAGAACATCGAGAAGGTCCTTGAAAGAGAAGAGCGGCTGAGTGAACTTGCTGACCGAAGCGATGATCTTGAAACAGCGGTAACTGTTTACTCTAGACCCGGGATGTCGAACCTCTGGCACCCGTGCCATAGCCATTTGTCAGGGCACGGGAGGTGTTGCCCTGTCAGCTGGCCAGCGCGTATGCATGCGCTGGTCAGCTAACTTCAGCCTTTTTTTGAGGCCATTTTTCACCCTCCCCAGGAACCAGAGGCTTTATAGGAACCTGCGGAGGGCGAAAACAGCCCCACCCCCGCCTCCCCGGAGGCTTAAGGAGCTTCCCTAAAGCCTCCAGAGCGCAATAAAACGGCCCTACAGGCAACCCGGAAGTTCGGGAATGGACTTCCGGTTTGCTCATAGGGCCAGGTTTATCCTCCGGAGCCTTCAGGGACCTTCAGGAGGCTTCCCTGAAGGCTCCAGAGGACTAAAAACGGCCCTACAGACAAACCGGAAGTGACCCTGGGCTCCATCTTTGCTGGCAGAAGGCTAGCAAACCAAACCAAAATAGAACAAAACGAGAAATGTTTCCCCTTTTGCATTTGAGCATCCAAGAAGGGACAGGAAAGGAGAAAAGGAAAAGGGAAGGACAAAGAAAAAGGAATAAGAAGAGAGCAAGGAAGGAAAAAGAAGGAAAGAAGAAAGGAGAAGGAAGAGGGAAGGAAGGAAGGAAGGAAGGAAGGAAGGAAGGAAGGAAGGAAGGAAGGAAGGAAGGAAGGAAGGAAGGAAGGAAGGAAAGAAAGAATTATGAGAGGGAGGGAAGGTCCAAGGGAAATCCTGCCTTAGCACTTGGACACCATAGGCGCCCCTGACATGAGTGACATTGAGCTGGCCACACCCATCCCGGGCCACCAAGAGCAAACATAATCCTGATGCGGCCTTCAATGAAATTGAGTTTGACACCCCTGCCTTAGAGAGCGACCTATCATCCAACAGGATGTAGCAGTCCAAACCTATTACAGGTAGTCCTCAATTTATGGCCTCTTGCATGATCATTCCAAGTTACGACAGGACTGACTCCTTACATTAAGGGCCACAGCATCCAGTCACGGGATCAAAATTTGGGTACTTGGCAAGCAGCATGTCTTTCTAGCATTACAACATCCCAGCGTGATGTGATCACCATCTGTTACCTTTTCTTTCCCACAAGCAAAGTCATGGGGAGCAGCCAAATTCACTTAAGAACTATGTGATATGCTTAACAACCACTGGGAATCACTTAACCATAGCAAAAAAAAAAACAATCAGGCACTGACTCACTTAATGACCCCATCTCTTAGCAATGGAAATTCTGGTCCTAATTGTGGTCGTAAGTCAAGGACCACCAGTACTTGAGAAAACTGGGCTGATTCCTGAGCGTGTGAATTGGTTAATTAACGGGGTAAATTATTCATTGACTAAGATACCACCCCTCCACGGCTCAACTAGGTTCTCCTGCGATCATTAATGGAAAAGAGGAAAATCAAGGATATATTTTCAACTTTCACCCATTCAGGTGAAACTAGGTGCAGTCTTACCCAATTTAATCTACATTCTATGGACTTTTTCCTCTTCCTCACCTGCCACATTCATCCTAACCACATAGGATAGGACGTTGCAAGACGGTCTGGTTTGTTTTTAAACATTTTAATCACTTATTTAAGTAAATAAAGCAAACTTACTGAACGAAAATGTATGCTGCACTTTTAAAGCAGCTTCATCTTACTGAATGAATCCCATTTTAAAATCATTTTTCCCCATCCGATTTCAGGCTCATGGCTTCCAAAAAACTTCTATCAAGATTTCAAAGAAGCTGTGGTGGAAAAATGCTAAAATGATCATAATTATAACAATAATATTCATCGTCGTCGTTATTTTCATAATTCTTATAGCCACCGGAGTTATTCCAATGTAGGGAATGTTTAAACCTACCTAATGTACAAAGTATTGTATATGGAGCACAAATATTTATGTTGAAATCCTATTTTTATACATAAACTGCTCGCTTTCACCCATTAATAAAGTAGCTCATGCTCCTTCTTCTATTTGGAAGAGTACTTTCTTGTAAAGTGGCAGGTCATTAGATCCAATTAGAAACCTTAAACAAAACAACTAAACCAAATTTCTTATTCTATTCAATTTAAGAAGTAACTTTCACAATCAGAATTGGAAAGAGGCATCCAAACAGAATTAGTCTTTTTTGAGTTCTAGCCCTCCTGTAAGGTTTCCTTTAGTTTCCACCTATGCAGATTAAATCAAGCATAAATTAAAACTCTTGGTATTTCCCTCAAGAATACTCTTCACTGTTATTTGTTACCTAACATCCATTAAGTCACAATCAGCCTTTCTGGAATCTGGAAACACCATGAGCTTTTCAAGGAGGTTGAGGGGCACTTATATATGTTTATGTGCTGTATTTTTCGGGGTAGAAGACGCACTCCCCCCCCCAAAAAAAGAGGGTGAAATTTTGGGTGCGTCTTTTACACCAAATCTAGTCCCGCCCACCCGCCGGCCCACACCCTTTGGCCATTGCATCCCAGCAGTTTGCCTCCTTGCAGCAAACAACAAACAACCCTTTTCAGTTTTAGCTTCAGCACAGCTTGATTAGCACAAGCAGCTGGTTGTCGGTTGGGATGGCCTCCCAACCATCAGCTGTTTCAGGCTGCAGGGATTGCTGCCTATTGCTGCCTCTGTGCGCCCCATTTTCCACCCATTCCTATCCCCGCCGCCCGGGGCAGAAAATGGGGTGTGCACGACATTTTACCCATTCGTGGAGCTGGCGTGGGCGTAGCCTACACATGACACATCCGGCCCGCCAGCCGCCAGTTTTGACACCCCTGCTATGCAGGTAGTCCTCGACTTACAAGAGTTCATTTAATGACTGTTCAGTCAGAACGGCACTGAAAAGAAGTGATTTATGAACATTTTTCACATTTATGACCGTTGCAGCATCCCCATGGTGATTTGATTTACATTTGGATGCTTGACAACTGATTTACATTTATGACGGTTGCAGTGCCACCGGATCCCCTTTTGTGACCTTCTGACAAAGCAAAGTCAACGGGAAGCCAGATTCGCTTAACAACCATGCTACCAATTTAAGAACTGCAAGTGATTCACTGAACAAATTTGGAGAGAAAAGCGTAAAATGGAGCAAACTCACTTCACAAATTTCTCACTTTACAACATAAATTTTGGGCTCAATTGTGGTCGTACGTTGAGGACTACCTGTATGATCTTTCCTACTTTCTACCAACAGAATTCAAATTTTAAAGATTAGAAATGACTGAAAGGGTGTAGATGTGCCACCTGGTGCCCATACTGTGAAATTTTAACTACCGTGTTTCTCCGAAAATAAGACCCGGTCTTATTATCCTTTCTGCAAAGGAAATACAATGCATGCCTCCACGCTCGAATTAGCGGTATCTGCGCTGCCCCCAAGGAGATGGCAGGCTGCAGCTGGGCACCATCAGTCCCCCCACACCCTCGCCACCTCTCGTGCTTGCCATGCTCATCCCCCAGGCTTATTTTCCGGGTAGGGCTTATATCAGGCCAACCCCCAAAATATCAGGCTTGGGCTTGTTTTCAGGGTGGGTCTTATTTTTGGGGAAACACAGTATTTATCACTGCTTGAATAAAAGTGGGTGTGGTGGCTTCGTGATTAGAACAGAGGCTTGATGACCGGCAAGCCCAAGTTTGAAACCCGGGTACTACATGCCAGGGTGAGCTCCTGCTATTTGCTCCAGCTCCTGCCCACCTAGAAGTTCAAAAAGCATGTAAGTAGATAAATTGGGGAAGCTTGAGTGGGATCAAGAGACAGCCCCCCCCCCCCCCACTGGATGTCGTCCAGGCAACAGTGACATCATTAGCTAATACCACTCAACCCCTAAGTGCCTTGGTGGCTGCTTCTGGATCCTGTCAGCTACTGAATATCTACTGTTTTTGACGCAGTGGACTTCCAGCTTTCTGTAAATCGTCATACGCTAAATAAATAAATGATAACTAGTTGGATACAACCTTTCATGAAAGACGGAAAAAAACACAGCCAAATTTCCAATAGCCCTTTTCGTGTGCCCCCCCACCGGGGGGGGGGAGGTTGGTTTAAAAAAATCCAATGCACATTTATACAAAAAGATTTATTAAAAAACCAGTAAGACACTACTACATCATGACACTGTCACACTGGGCTTTAAAACACAAGACCTGCTCTACAATACTGGGAACAAAATGGGAACGGGGCATAAGTCAAGTTGATTCCTTAAGCATAGCAATTAAAAAATATAAGACGGTGAAACAATTCTGTGCAATCAAACGTCAGAGGGACCCACATCTTACTTTCAATTCAGTGACTTGATACAATTTTTTTTTTTTAAGTTTGACTGCGGTTAGCAGGCGGCATGGGCCGCCTCAAAATGAATCTTCCAGTGGAGAATACTGCTTGTCCACCTAGAGAGAAAGAAAAACAAGTCAGTTTGGGAAGACCAACAAGGTAGCCAAAGTTTACAGAAAACTGCTTAGATAGCCCTACTTCCCACTACGTAAATATAGTATCAACATTAATCAAATATGCTTTTTATATTAAAGCTGAACAGGAGAGTCCATGAGCTGGAAATCCACATGTGCACCACGGTTTGGAAAAGGATCTTTCCACATCTGAAATTGCTCAAGAGATATTTATTTATTTACTTCACAAAATGCCATAAAGCATCTCCGCAAACCTTTAATTCTCAACCACCACTAGTTTGTAGCTGGGTGGTGACTATTTTGGCCCAAGAACTCTATTAAAGACTTATGCTGGGCAGCTAAACAGCACTATTTGTCCATTTAAGAAGAATGCAATGAGGAAAAAGAGTTAATAGTCTACTATATAAGACGTAAATAGGGGTATGTGAATCTATAAATATATATATATTTATATATGTATATATTGAAAAGTTAGAGAAGTTGTCACAACAGGACTTCAGCTCAAGAACATCTTGCAATTACTGCTACAACAGTGTCTATAAAAATGGGAAAAGCAAGCATTAAAATAGATTAATAAAATATAAAATTAATACTGGAAAATCCAGAGACAAGCTGTATCCTTAGAAGAACAAACAGTTAAAATTATTCAGTAAGCTGACGTATTTAACCATTACTGGGCCTGTAAAAAATGCATTAAAATTATATTACGAGGAGTTTTGTTTTACAAGCAAAGAAATAAGTGAAGGCAAAGCTTGAAGTATCCATTTTATTATAAGGCTGATACAGGATGTTGGAAGAGACCATACCAAACGGCAGCATTCGAGAGCGTGAGCATCTCGTACCCTGTCCGCATTGAGCGGGCCTGTGAGAATCGGGAAGTCAGCGCGACACAGGGCCTGCAAGGAAGTTCCCGCTGGCGGGTACAAACAAGGTATAATATCAGAGTTAGTAGGCAATACTAGTTCGCGGCAATTCCTTAATTTGTACCCATTAGCAGTACTTTACCTGTTAACTTTACTGACTTGTTAATTTTACAGGGCAAAAGGTAAAAGCTTAAGAGGACCTGGGTTACTTATCTTCAAAGTCACTATGTTACATTACGGTAAGCACTTCTGGGTGCTGTAAAATTTTAAAACATTATTATATAGTATCTTACACAAAGTTTTTGAGAAAACTACTATTAATTAACGAAGTTAGACTTAGAATGCGGCTTTACAAATGCGGAACATACCTGTCTGCAATAGGCTGCAAATGGAATAATTTAGTAGGGTTTGTAGCTGTTTTGATGGCCTCCTCGCCGAGATACCTTCCCGTAACCACTCTGCTGATCTGAACAAAAAGTTCAGGTGTAAGGCTCAAAAAGACTAAAGAAGCTATTGTAAAACATCCCTTTCCTTTGTAAAATCCAGATTCAGCCAGTTTTGTTCCATATGGTATCAACCTTGTGAACTCTCAAGCTTCCTCTTTCCGCTATGTATTCAAGGTGGACAGTGATTCATATTTATATGTATTCATGTTACAAGTGTAGGTATGTGTGTGTGTGTATGTACACACACATACATACACACACAAACAGAAATATGGATGTGTGTATGTGTGTGTGTATATATGCAGCATATCTGTGTGTGTGTTATGTATATGTATCCTTTTGAGAGCAGGCAACAGAATTTCATTTTTAATGTGTGCCAGAGGGCCCACAGGAAAAAAATGACAATAAAGGTTATCTTTCAAAAGGTCAGGAAAACCAAGAAAACCTCTTTGTATTATATTAACATTACAAATGTGAATAGAATAGGAATGGGAATGAGTTGGAAGGGACCTTGGAGGTCTTCTAGTCCAACCCCCTGCTTAGGGTTAGAGTAACCCTATCTCATTTCAGACAAATGGTTATCCAATCTCTTCTTAGAAACTTCCAGAGGCAACTTCTGGAGGCAAGTTGTTCCACGGATTAGTTGTTCTGTCAGGAAATTCCTCCTCAGTTCTAAGTTGCTTCTCTCCTTGATTAGTTTCCACCCATTGCTTCTTGTTCTACCCTCAGGCGCTTTGGAGAATAGTTTGACTCCCTCTTCTTTGTGGCAACCGCTGAGATATTGGAAGGCTGCTATCATGTCTCCCCTAGTCCTTCTTTTCATTAAACTAGACCTACCCAGTTCCTGTAACCTTTCTATGTATGTTTTAGCACAGTCCCCTAATCCTCTTTGTTGCTCTTCTCTATAAAACAGGTATAAATCTAATTTCTTAAATAATTATCTGCCAAAATAAAAATCAGAGTATCACATTTTTTAAAAAAAATATATATTCTAGGACTGTGATGGTGAATCTATGGCATGCGTGTTACAGGTAACACGCAGAGCAATCTCTGTAGGCACGTCAGCTGTCATCCCAGCCCAGCTCTACTGCACATGCGTGCGTGCCTCCCACCAGCCAGCTGGTCTTTGGATCTCTGCCACACATGCTCAGGGAGAGGGGTGCGGGGGGTGCTCTCATTGCATTTTGGGGATTCGCGTGCATTCACCCACCCCTCCCCGCACCCCATTTTGGGCCTGGAAAGACTCCTGCACTAACCTGGAAACCAAAACTGGGTGAGGGCGACGCAGGGCTATGCACAGGGGAAGTGTGTGCATGCGCAGGAGGCGCTTGTGTTGCATTTTGGGGTATCGCGAACATGCACGCATTTCCGCAATTTCCCGTGCACTTTGGGCATTCGGCACCAAAAAGGTTAGCCATCACTGCTCTAGGAATACTTCTTCAAGAAGCAGATAGTAATAATGAGAGAAGGCCGAGTCTTAATTATTTCATCACTACCTGATAACCCGGCGTTGCACGAGTATTTATTTATAGGGGGGAAATGTCAGAAACAAACGTAATTTCTAATGTTGGGTTTCCCCCTTACCAGAGGGAGCCCCCTTTTGAAGTACTGGGAAGCCGTTACCATGTCAAACCCACTGCGCTGTACAGTGGAAGCCATTTTACGGCAGGTAGTAGAAGCTATTTTAAAGCACAACAGGCTGTATCTTAACAGAACACCACCACCACCCCACAGGGCTGTTAGGGATTTCTTACCCCCTACGGTATTTTTCTCCAGTGAACTGTGTACCAAGTTTGGTTGAAATTGCTCAAGGCGTTCCAGAGTTATGCTGGAACATACATACGCAGCCATTTTTATATAGAGAGATATATAGAAGGGAATATGCTAAAGCATTAATGATATACTTGACTAGCACCATACGGTAGGGATATCATCATCCCTGTTGGAAATTCCACAATTTGAAAAGAGGTATCTTTGGAAATGCCTGTTATGTTCTCTAGAAGGGACACTGCCTACTACTCTAGCTTCAAGTTGTTCTGGCTTATGAGCTGGTACATCAACTTCTTGTCCAAGCTGGCACGTTTCGCCATTCTTTTCAATGTTCCTTAGCAATTTTTGCGCAAGATGCTGCAAAGATGCAAAGAGCAGCATATAAAAAAAAAGTGGGGGAGAGAAAGAATTAAAAGCACTGAAGGCTCTGGTATCGATATAACTTAATCATGGATCTGCAGCACCAAGCAGTCGAAGGCTCAAAGTTCTTCAGAACTGGAACTATAGGACTGTACTAGAAGTTGTCCATTTTCATTTTGTCAGATTTTTTTTTTTTTGTAAAATGGGCTCCAATATTTTCTGCTCAGGTTTTCAACTGCTCATAGAAAAGGACGTTCCATCTTTCGAAAAGCCTATCACTACAAGCACAATAGTTTTGTTATTTTAAATAACAGAGAAACTGCATAATATGCTGCAGCTAGTCCTCAACTTACCAGTTTGCTTAGTGAGTTACTACGGCACTGAAAGAAGTGATTTACTACCATCCCCATGGTCAGGTGATCAAAATTCAGGTGCTTGGCAGCTGACTCGTATTTATGATGGTTATAGTGTGTCCCAGGGTCAGGGGCCTTTTGTGACTTTCTAACAGGCAAAGCCAATGGGGAAGCCAGATTCAGTTGTGTTACTAACTTCACAACTGCAGTGAATCACTTGACAACTGTGGCAAGAAAGGGCCTAAAATGGGCAGAATTCACTTAAATGTCTTGCTTAGCCACAGAAACTCACTTGTAGTTAAGGCCTACATTTATATGAAATAGCTCCTTTCAGATGATTTAGGTCCAGAATGAAAGGCCTGCAGGGGTGGACTGAGGATCTACCCAGCTCGGCGAACCTGCAAATCCCACCCCTAGCTGGCCCCGCCCCAACCCTCCCAGGAGTCTCCACACGGCCCACTTTGGATGCCAGGTAAGTGCAGGGCCCGCACAGAGGCTCAGGTAGGAAGAAAAACAGGCCTCCCAGAAATTCCGGAAGTCTGAAAACAGGCCCATTTCTGGCCTCCGGAGTCCAGGGGAGGCTGTTTTCGCCCTCCCAGAGGCACGAGGAAAGCCTCCGGAGCCCGGGGAGGGCAAAAACACCCCCCCACCCCACCGGCTATGGTACAGGAGGCCGACTAGGTCACGCCCACCATGGCCATGCCCACCCAACAACCGGGCAGAGAACCCGTTGCTAAAATTTTTGAAGCCCACCACTGAAGACGTTTGTTTCAGGTAGGGAGGTTTTAGGGAGAGGAGGCCAAGACGGCAGTAAAGGCAGCTTGAAATGGCTAAATAGAGGTACAGGAAGGAAGGCTCTGAGGAAATCGATGGTTAGGCAATGCACAAGGCATATGAAGAAGCTGAGAAGTGAGAAGCACCAGGCTCATCCATATCAGCCAACATGACCTTTCCAGATTTTGTTTCATGCAAACTCCAGAATTACGTCTTCATTGTCCAGAACCATAGTTGACCTTGAGTGCTTTGGTACAACTTTGTGAATTCATAGTTTTAGGGTTGAAATAAAACTGTTTACCCAACAATACATCAATAATTTTTGGCCGAATACGTACTGCTATAATCTCCATATCCATAATAGTTATTGTAGCCGGTGTAGTCATAGCCTCCGTAGCCTCCATAACCTTGACTGTTGTATCCATAGTTGCCGTACCCCTGGTTCCAATAATTATTGTATCCTGTGTTCCAGCTTTGACTGGAGCCTACAACAAAATTGCAGCAAGAGAATTAAAACAAACCTGAGTTTTTATTTGATGTTGCATTCAAGCAAACTGACCCTTTGAAACAGTACTTTGTTTCCAAAAACATAATACATATACATAAATGTTATGTACAATATACATAAATTATGAATTTATATTCATAATTATGTACAATATAATATATTTTTCAGAGTATAAGATGCACCTTTTTCTCTCAAAAAAGAGGCTGAAAATCTGGGTGCGTCTTATATACTGAATACAGCATAACCCCGCCCCCTTCACCAAAATGGCCGTGCATAGCTTGTAGGAAGCTTTCAGAGAGCTCCTGGGGTCTGGGGTGGGGGAATGAGCAAACCCCATCCCCAGCCCCAGGAGCACTCTATAAATTTCCTAATGCCCCCCCCTTTTTGACAAAAAATGGCTCCATTTTCATGAAAATGGGCCATTTTTTGCTCATTTTTGTCCCCACCCCCAGGAACACTCTACAAGCCTCCTAAAGGCTATTCATGCCCTTCTTTGGGGGGGGGGAACAGGCCCATTTTTGCGAAAAACAGGCTATTTTTGAGAGGTCTGCAGAGTGCAAAAACTTTTTTTTTTAATTTGACTCTTCAAAACCTTGGTGCATCTTATGCTCCGGTGCGTTTTATACTCCGAAAAATACGTACATAAATTTGTATATTGCACAAATTTTATGCTAATGAATGATGATTAAGCCATGCACCCTGCAGCTCACGTACTAAATAACATGGCAACATATACCCAAAGTTTGCTGGCGAGTTGCCATCCAAGCAAAAATGTCAGGCACCTTTGTTGAAGCAAGCTGCCTCACGCTTTTTATATTTTTTTTTATAAAAAGAAAAGGTATTAAAAAGAGAAAACAGAAACACCTCAGCACTCTTCCTCTTGCTACCTATTTTCCATTTTTTATGGAGGGAGGGGGTAGCAGGGCATAGACCAGCAGGCAAGAAATGGAGGGTTAACCAGCTTTGAGCCCGACTCTTTCCTGTCTGGATTCAGGGGAGAAATAAAGGTGTAAGGAGGACACCAAATTATTCCTTGTGATGCTGGCTAAGGCATTTCTCATTGACCTAATTTTACGCAGGCATGGATTTTGACGTCACCGTTAACTATTAAAATGCTGCACAACAGTCTCTGTGTGTTTCATTTCAGGCAAGCCAATGAGGGGCTTTTTTTTATGATGGTGCAGCAGCAGCAGCTGGATCACATTGTGCCACACGTGTGAATGGGTTACATAACTTTCCCAACTGCTCAAAATTATCCCCTCTAGCAGTTCCTTCTCAAATTTGAAATAACGCCACACAAATTAATCTCTTCATCTAAACACAAAGCCAGTGGCTGAATTATTGACAAGAATGGTGAAACTCAAAAACACTCAGATATGTGGAAAAGACCAGCATTTTTTTTTAAATGCAAAAACCTACCTCCACCACGGCCACGGGTTCTTCCAGAAAATCCGCCTCGAGTTCCCCACTGCTGTTGCTGCTGATATTGCTCTTTTGACATTGCTACTTTTATTTCGCACTGAAATATTAAAAAAAAAAAAGATTCAACCGATTATTTAGGTATTTTTGTGAAGTGTCAATTATCTACTCCACATTATCATCTTTAACTATGACGTTAAGGCTTCTATATTCACTGGGGAAGGCAAAGCAATATATTCCTCATATGATTTGCCAATGTAATTGTTTAAAAACTTTATGTCACAGAAAATGCAAATTTAATTTTTTTTAAAAGGTTAGCATCACATCACGTTCTCTCAAATACCTTGGTAAGAATTATGCATGTTTCAGCAGTAACTACTTAATGAGACAGGTTAAATATTTTTGTAACTGGCAAAACGTTATTAAATGTTTGCTTTTGAAATTAACTTAATTTCGCCAAGTAATATATGCTCCAAATACTGTTACTAGGGGAAAAATTGTAAAAGCAAGAAAACACCATTAGTAAAATATTGATAACCCATTACCAAACACTTTAGAAGAATCTTTTTGAAATTACTATCACCATTAATAAACTACATCAAATCGAAAACGATTAGAAAATGGTAACTCTTATTGAAACAAAAAAAAATTAGACTACATAACACAAACACACATACACTGTACACAGAGAGACATATACACAAAATAATGTAACTTATGGCGTAATGGAGAAAAAAAAACATTGCAGCACACAGCACCCCTTATTAATTTTTCTCGTTATGCAAAAAACATGCAATCTCTTTCAAAACTTCCCAACTCATTGGTGTATAGATTGAATGAAGATCAAAGGACTGTGTGTGGTTAATCACAGATAATGATTCCAAGTAGTTGTTCACCAAACAGAGGATTTTTGAGAAGCATGCAAAAAATGCATCACACTTGTTACAAGTGTCGCTTCATCCAAGGAATCCACACCAGCCTCTCCATTTGTGTTCTCTCCTGTCTATACTGCAATCTTCAAAGCACTGACCTGAACAAAACCAGGATTCGCTTTCTAAAAAGAAGGCGTTTGGAATCATAGCTTGAAACATACTTTACTAAGACCAACGTTATGATATTTTTTCTCCATGATTTTCTTCACTGGTTCTTCATCTTTGAAAGTAATGAAGCAAAATCCTCTGCGCTTATTGGTTTTGTTGTCCATAGGAAGTTCTATTGATTCCACCTGATCAATATACCAAACAAGATTGATAAAAATCAGTTATTCTGTAGTCCAATTATTATAAAACTTAACAGTCATTTATTTATTAACGTTAAGCAACCATTATAAATAATCTGAAGAGACTTCCTATTAGACCATTTACTGAGTTAGAATGTTTATAGTGCTGATCATAAATGAACTTTTATTTATTTACGAGAGCATACATAAAATTGGTAATTACCAAAATCCATATAAAATCCAGCTCAACCTCCTTATAAATCATTACGTCTATCTATAAACTGACTAAGATAAGGTAGCTCTATATATTTATAATGATTTCACTTTTACAGAAAAGATGCCTAAAATTTGACTCACCTCTGCAAACTTACTACCAATATTTAGATTTTATTTGAAATGCTCTGTTTCATATAATAGAATTTCTTCTACAATAAAATGAGTGCAATTCCCCCTCTCCATTTAACTCAGTGCTAAAACATCTGTTGATTTTAGTGAAGTTGGCATTACCTCACAATCCCAGAAATGATCACCAATACAATTATGACATTCTAATCAGTGACAGATCAATGCTTAACTTGGCTTCTGGGTAAAAAAAATGAGGCATCCCAAGAAGCACTTGGTTTATTATAATTTAAGATTATAAACTCTATGCACTTGCGCCCTCTAATTGAAAGCAAGATCAAAACTGATATTTACATAAACAATTGTGAATCAAACAAACTGGCCAAACTAACACCCAAAACAAATACAGGTAGTCCTTGACTTACAACAGTTCATTTAGTTACAAAGTTACAGTGGCATTGACTTATAACCATTTTTGACACTTATAATCTCACCCCTAGTGTCCACATGATTAAAATTCAGATGCTTGGCAACTGACACATATTTATGATGGTTGTAGTGTCCCAGGGACAGGTGAGATCCCCTTTTGCCACCTTCTGACAAGTGCAGTCAATGGGGAAGCCAGATTCACTTAACAACCGGGTTACTAACTTAGCAACTGCATCTATTCACTTAACAAGTGAGTGGCAAGAAAGGTCGTAAAATGGGGCAAAATTCACTTAACTGTCTTGTTTAGCAACAGAAATGTTGGGCTCAATTGTGGTCATAAGTCAAGGACTATTTGTACTACATTTTCTTCTTCAAAGATATTATACCATTATCTAAATAATTAAGAATTCGTTAACCAAGACATGAAAACAATTAACTCACCTCACCAAAACCTCCAAAATATTCCCTTATTTTCTCTTCTGGTGTATCTGGAGATAAGCCACCCACAAAAATCTTTTTCACTGGTTCTTTTGTTTTCATTGCTTTAGCTCTTTTAGGATCAATCACTTTGCCATTCAGTTTGTGCTCTTTCTGATCCATGACCTGAAAGCAATTTTTCTTTTTTTAAAAAAGGTTTCCAAAAGAAAACATATTATGTTTTTATGACTATAATGCAACAACCCATATCTTATCATTTGTACGGTCTTGAAATTAATAGAACCTCAAGAACTGGCACAATATTTTTACTTTTTCATTACTGATGTGTGCTTATCTGTTTATTTTGTTTATTAAATTTATATGCCACCCATCTCGCCTGGAGACGATTCTAGGCAGCTTGTCTAGATAGAAAGAAATAAAAACAAGCTTACCTTTTCCACACTCTCAGATTCTTTAAACAGCACAAAGCCAAAGCCTCTTGACCGCCCTGTAATTGGGTCTAACTTCAGAGTGCAATCTACAACTTCACCAAATTTTGTGAAGTAATCCTTAAGATCCTTCTTTGTAGTATCCCAGCTAAGGCCGCCGATGAACATTTTTCTGTAGACACAATTGAGTTTAAAGCTGTAAATTATCAACACTATATAGCAGCATATGTCACAAGTATACCAATTTGTCCTTTAAGGTTCCAAGATTACAAAAATGTTTAAAAACAAATCATCCGGGTTCACAATCACCTTCTGTGACCTAAATGCACTAGAAAAATGAAGTGGGTTTGAAATTTATTCTTTATGTTAATATTTAAGAGAAATAAGCGTACAGTACAACTGCAGGGGCCACACACACAAACCCCACTGATTCGATCAATGAATCTTGGGAGGAGGAAATTCACACCAAAGATCTTATTTTTCAAAAACTTTTCTAGCTAGAGGCTGATCTGCAAATGGAAAGTGTCCCATCAGCCTGGTATTACTGCATGAAGAGAAAATCAGCAAAAGAAAAGCCCCTTACATTTAGCTAAGCCTAATGGCTGCCAATGAGTCTGAAAGACTCTCTCAGAACAGGACACATAGGATTTTTTACTTAAATAGTGAAGTTAATCATAGCATTGTCCAAACAGCAAAGCCCCATTCCTTCCTCCATTCTGCTGACAGTTCAAGCTAACACCCACTCAGTAGCCTAAAATACTCCCCCATAGCTATACGCTTACCTACATAAGAGATAAAGTAGGGCTGCCACCTTGGCATGGAAGTGACCACACAACTGGCTGGCTCTGCTTACATGTCATATCCAAGGCTGCTTTTACTCTATATTGCAACAAAACAAAGTGATGGGTGTCTTAGACCTTAGTGCAAGCACAAGTGTTTTTGTCTGAATGCATATCAATAACAAAATTTGCACCAAGTTTAAAAATACTAATAGTGTCAGCTTCAGTCTCTTGATTTTTAAAGTGAATCTTTGTTACTGTGAGAACTGTGTATAAACTGCACATGACACAGAACTTACTAATGAAACATTATGGATTGTCAATTTTTCAGATCTCAGTCATGCGTTATCTTTATAGTTCCATATGCTACAGCAAGTAAGTTTTTCATGTAATATTTTATCTATTTATATTTCCTGTTTCTAAACCGCCCAATCTCCCTCAGAGATTTTTACATTGATATTACTCCTATAAATCTTTGCCATATAAAATACTAACAGCAATTTCCAAAATGATAGGTAAGGACATGTTCAGCCGCTCCCTACATACCAATGCCAAACAGAGAAATTTATAATCAGGGAACTGAATGTACGACATATTCAAGTTTTCCAAACAGGCCAAAATACTAAAACCATAATTATCTCTTCTTCAGAACAGCATATTGAAGTCTCACTTCTCTTCCCAACCAACGCCACGGAATTTTTTATCTTAAGTTTGCACCTTATACTTGTTTACTGCATGTGATGAAACGCAAATGTCGAAAGAACACCTCATATTTGGGCTGAATAAAATTCTACATGGAAACATTAACTAATTTTCAGAAGTGGATTATTGAAAAAGAACCAGATGGCGCATATTTAGGTTAAAATAAATAAGCATATTTATTAGATAAATAAGATATTAAATAAATTATTAGATGAATATGCATTATTATAAAAGTTCAAAAATAGACCGGACCACCATTTGATTGGGACAGTATAAGATTCCTGCCTTGAGTAAGGGGTAAGACCAGAAGACCCCTGAGGTCCATTCCAGGCCTATGATTCTATTATTCAAAGGCTGATAACCAGATGCACGTTGTAAAACAGGGACCCATGACTACACATGTGGCCACTGAAGCATCCCACAAAATTAAAATTTGGGATTTCTGATTAAGCATTGGGGATTTAAACAGAAACCAGATTCTCTGGCTTTGCAGAGGCTTATGACAAGGGGAATCAGCTTAGAGAGAGGAGGAAACCAAGAGATAAAATTAGATAGAATTAGTATCTTAAGCCTCAGTAAGGCTTAAGATCTCACAACTGTTAAAAACCATTCCCAAAAGTTTTTTAAAAAAAATATCCTACCCTATTCTAATAATGTAACATTTCCAGCCATATCCTTGTGGCTCTAGAGGCCAAATAATGTTGTCTTCTCTCCCAAACCTTCACCACCTATATGTTTGTTAATGACTTGGGGGGAGGGGGTGAATTTCCAAGTGACAAATGTCCTAAGTAAGCTATTGGTCTGCTTTATGTTGTTAATAGTTGTTAATTGAATGGAAGAAGATTCTTCCTCTTTAAGGTCATCAATGTGTTTGTTACTTAACTGTTTTTTTAAAAAAATCAAACACCTCAAAAAACCTGTGTATTTACAAGACAGATGCACCATGATTGACTTGACTATTTCAAATAAAACATGCAAACCATAGGTAATACTAGAACTGCTTTTTAAAATAATGTACTAGTTTTGGTTGCATTAAAAGGTTTTCACGCAACAACTTTAAAGTTGTGACAGATTGAAGTGGAAAAAAATCACTCAAACACAGCCAATTTTTATCACTAGAGAACCCTCTATTAGGGTTCTGCTAAGTTTTTAAAACTGAAAAAGTTTGAAATCCTCTGCTTTAGAAAATCAAATCTCTAAACCACACTGTATACAACACAAAGTTTTCTTCTCACAAATATCTGGGTATCCTCCAGATATTTAACAGCCAATCTTGTCAACCACAAAATCTACATTAGGATCTATGAGGTTCCATATGTCAATGCCTTTCATGTGTTCATTAATCTACATTTCACTTTAAAAACACATTCACATTCACTGCCCAAACCTAAAACAAACTTTTCAGATTATCCCGAAACAAAGAAAAAAAACTATGCAATTTCTCTGGTGCTTCCCTATTTCCCACAATGCATTGTTGAAGCTGCATACTTGGCCCTTTACCAACAAAAAATGTTGTTTTCATCCCACAGGTCATTTTATGTTCTTTTCAACTACGTGGGTCTAAAATACATGTTACTCTAAAATAGATTTTGCTTCTGGCTGGGGGAGAAGGCATATGAAATAATACAGGTAGACCTCGACTTACAACCACAACCAAGCCCAATATTTCTGTTGCTAAGTGAGACATTTGTTAAATGAGTTTTGACCGATTTTACAACCTTTCTTGCCACAGTTGTTAATTGAGTCATTGCAGTTGTTAAGTGAAACTGGTTTCCCCATACACTCTGCTTGTCAGAAGGCTGCAAAAGATGATCAGATGACTCCAGGACACTGCAACTGTCACAAATATGAGTCAGTTGTCAATTGTCTGAATTTCAATCACATGGGGATGCTGCAACAGTCGTTAGGTATGTGAAAAACGATCACAGATCAGTTCTCCCACCAATGTCGTAACTTTGAACAGTCACTAAATGAACTGTTGTTAAGTCGAAGATGATCCGTAAACCACGCGGATCACAAGTGTGTGATTTCGAACGACAGGCAGTCCTCAGCTTACAACCACAATTGAGCCCCAAAAGTTATGTCCCTAAGGGACAGACATTTGTGAAGTGAGCTTTGCCCCATTTTATGACTTTCCCTTGTCCTTCCCTTAATTAACTGTTAAATTAATCCCCTCACTTGTTAAAATCCGCACATTTGGTTAAGTGAATCTGACTACCCCACCCGCCCTGACTTTGCTCATCAGGTCGTAAAATGGGAAATCCCATGACACACACCTGGTCATAAATGCGAATCCGCTGTCAAGCGTCTGGATGTAAATCACATGACTGTGGGGGGGGGGGGAGAGGGGAACACTGCAATGGTCATTAAGTGTGGAAAACAGCTGTAAGTCCTTTTTTTTCCCCAAGCGCAGTTTCCAACTTCAGTCACCAAGCGAGTTGTTGTAAGTCGAAGACTGCCTGTGACGTCTGCCAGTTCCATCCTTCCTTAGGATGGCCGTTTAAATCTAAAACACTGACCCCAAAGCGATCCCTTCTGGAGTTTTCCAAGCACTTTCCTCCTCCTCCCCCGCCAGCGATGCCCAACAGCCCTGCATACTTCAGTGCACTGAAGGGGGGGGGGCAATTCTCGAATACAGCTCATCTGCTTGGATTCACACTGTTTATCGCACATTAATACCATTGAGCGAGTCCAGAGGTATTTCACGAGAAGAGTCCTCCACTCCTCTGCCCGCAATAGAATCCCTTATGCCACCAAGCTCGAAATTTTGGGCAAACCTAGAACTACGCAGCCTTCGGTCTGACCTAAGCGTAGTACACAAAATTATCTGCTACAACGTCCTGTGTGTCAACAACTACTTCAGCTTCAATTATACACCAGCGCACAATAGATAACAAACTTATGGTAAACCGCTCCAAACTCGATTGCAAGAAAATAGGACTTCAGCAACAGAGCGGTCAACGCCTGGGATGCTCTACCTGACTCTGTAGTTACATCCTCAAACCCCCAAAACTTTAACCTTAGACTGTTTACCGTGGACCTCACCCCATACCTGAGGTCTTTAAAGGGCCGTGCATAAGTGCACCAGGGTGTCTATCGTCCCTGTCCTACTGTCCCCATTTATTCATGTCCATTTCATGTATTCATAATCAAGTTTATACGTATATATGTTGTCTTATACATGCTTGACGAAATCAATAAATAAAGAAGCGGCGGCGGCCGCCAGAGTTTCTCCTGCAAGAGGCGATCGCCTCAGGATGCCCGTCGCCTCCTGCAGACCGAAAGCGATGGTTGGGGGCGGTGGGGGGGGGAGGGAAGAGGAAAGGAGGCCTCCGGCTTACCCTTCATCCTCCTCGTTCTTGCTGGCGTCGATTTTGGCTCCTTCCGATTCGCCTGAGCCGCCGCCGCCGCCGCCTCCCCCTCCGCCTTCTCCTTCACCTCCTCCTCCCTCGGCCTCTTCCATGCCATCGCCGCCGGGAGCCAGGATCCCTTCGAGCTGCTCGCTCTCTTCCGAAGCCTCCGCCAGCGCTTCGTCTCCGGCGAACTGGTCGTCCGACATGAGGGGAGGTTTCCCCGGCTGGGTTAAAAAAAAAAAGAGACTCGGCGGGCCGGTTTCGAACCGGGGAAAGAGAAATAAATATGCCGCTGAAGGGGTGGGGGGGGGAGAATAAAAAAAGCAGTGTTCTCCACAGGGGAAGGAAACGGGAGGTCTCCGGCTTTACTTCCTTCCTTTCTCGCACTTTTAATGGCGCCGCCTGGCTGATTCCGATCTAAAATGGCTGACGGGAAGAATGCGGCGGCGCGGGTCACGTGAGCCCGTTTCCTCGCGCGCATTTCCTCTCGCGCGCGCAACCACCGAGGCGATGGGCTAGAGCGGCGGCGATTTCGCGCCAACACTCGAAGCAATGCCACCTTGGGCTTTTTCCTCTCCTGTTGGCGCTTCCGACTGTCTGGTTTCCCTTAACCCCCCTTATATACTTTTTTTCCCTCCTCTACCTCGGCGTTCCCCACCCGACCTTGAAAATTTGTAGTTAAAATAAAGAGTGTGGAGAATGGCAACCCGCTCGATCTTATTTAAAGTTTGCCACGGCTGAAAAACACGAGTCCTCGAGACATAAAAATAGGATTTTACGGGCTGCCACTATGTTGCATGCACATTTGAGTCACTTATGGCTTCTGTAGAAAAGGCGCCAGAAAAATTACTCTTGCGCTGCAAAACAATCTTTTCAACTGATTCTTAAGCAGCCACGTGACATTTTATTATACATAAATTTATATTAATAAATAATTTATAATATATAAATTGTCATGTTTTATACACACCCCTAGAAAATCGATAAACTGAGGCTTGGGCTTTATTAGCAAACATTTGCTATTAAGGGCAAACTCGGAATATCAATTTTCTAGGGGAGTAGATAAAATAGATGACTCAAAAGCAATTAAAAACAATTTTTTAAATTTCCATTTAAAAAAAATAAAAATTATTTTTTTAAAAATAAAAGCAGATAAAATTCTCCCACTGAGCAGGGAACCGAAGACTAAAATCCTGCAACTGGGTGTTTTAAAGCACTGCTAGTCCCTTGCCATGAAGTGTTAAGGCAGAAATAAATTGGCCCAAATTTTTTGGGAGCTTTAAATGCCCCCCTCAATGTCAACCAGTCTCAAAGACATAATTATTTTAAATGAGGGGGAGGAATACAGGGAGCATTTAGAAAAATAAAAGTATTTGGAGGAGTCATCTTCAGCTTCCAACAAATCTTTAAAAAAAACCTTTATTATCTGTGATATTTGATACAGCACTTAAAACCACTGGAATCAGTTCGGAATTGTCAGTGGCTCTAATTTAACCTTTCATTCCAAACAGGATTAATTTTGAATCTTCTCATATTTTGGATGTTTTTATTCATACTTAAAACTACTGTATTTTTTAAAAAAATAGCTTTGCTTTCTTAAAATACAAGCAACACGTTTAGCCTTTCCCATTTTGTTCTGTGAATATCTTTATTTGCAATTAATCAGCCATGTATGGAAGTGAAAACTTATCAGCAAGAGTAAATATTAAGTTCATAACTCTTTTTTAAAAAGCAATTTGCTTCAAATTTTTCAATTAACTCTAAAACAAAACTCAACTGGGCCTCAAATGGGCAAAAATGAACTCAATAAAGCTGGTAATACACATTTTGTGATTTTGTTTTTTTTATGGATCACAGCTCATGAAAATGAAGTCCCTTTATGTCAAGCTCAAATCCTCTCTCGATTGCATCTATGGAACTTCCTTGAAACATGAAAATATAACTTTTAACTTTTTCTTTACTTTCCAGTAAAGCCTTAAACTCCTGAGGTTTTTCAGGTTGATCAGGTTCAACCAGAGTTAGCTTTCTGGGATTAGACATCAGCCAGTTGTTGCCATTTTCTGGGCAAAATAGTGTAACATTTTTTTAAAAAGTATAAAAATAAATCTTAAGTTTACAGACAAAATTAGCCTGAATGAGGTAGTTAAGTTTTGAAGCTGTTTATATTGATTCCTAATGCTGGGTTGACATGCAAACTTTCCCAACTATGCTACATTTTTGTATCTTTAGAACAGACTTAAATATTAACATTTTATCAAGATTGAAAAAATCATATTAAATTTTCTATTCAGGAAACTGTTCAAATTCATCTGATATAGGGTTTTTTGTGTGTAAAATCCTTTTGTTACTTATGCCTTAAGTAACATAATTTCTGCATAATTCAGGCTCCATTTTTTTTACTACGCTGAAATATTTGCCCAGCCAAATTATTTTCAGATAATCTATTTAAAAAAACATTTTAACCAACAAAATTATAGTAAAAAACAATCCTAATTGTGCTGCTTTCATAGTGATGAAGTATCATTTATCCAGAAACACCCACTATCCTGCTTCCATAAATTGGTTTTGCAGTCGTATTTTATCAGCATTATCTTGGCAGAGGGTTAGAAATAACAAAAGGTTTCAAGTGGCAGTACATTCAGAATATATTCTCAAAAGTACAAGTTATTTTTTTAAAAAAAGCTCAATTATTTAGCAGTCAGCATTTTTACCAAAGTTGATGGCTACATAAATAAGGTTTGTGTTCGCCTCTATGTGATCACAAAGTGGTCATTTCAATGCATGAAAATTTATTTATTAACATTTCTATACTGAAGATTCCCAGCAGTTAACAAAATTATAACAAATCATAAGGCATTACAACACAGGACACTACTGTTGAAATATCGTTCTATCTTTGCAGCCTCCTCACTGCAATTTTCTAAATCCAGGTACATATCACGGCACACTCCAGTGCTGCTGACCCTGCAAGTCCCAGCATCTGTTGGAAGCATGGCGACGGGGGGGTCTCAAAAACTGTCCACCTCTGCTCCTATACAGCAGTGCCAAGAGCACAACCTCGAAATGCAACAGTCACAGAAGGTAAGTTTTTTTTTATTTGAGTCATTCAACAGGAAATACAAATAAAATTGTATAAACACAAGAACCACATTGGCATCGTAACACAGATGACAAAAGGACCAAAAAGTAAAAACCATAAAGAAAACTAGCCGGTCACTATGTACAGTTAGACACTGCTGTGTCATACACTAAAAGTCTTTTACAAAACAATTTCATGTCACGAAGACTACCCCCTCCAGTCAAGTCCTTTAAACTTCTGCAAGATGGCTTTGCTGTAGTCTCTACCTATAAAACCAAGACAAAATCATTATGAGACCTGTGCAACGTTTAGAAGGATTTTTAAAAGGTCCATTTTCATGAACTGCTTTAAGTCCTCTATTTATTCCTTGCTTCACCGTTAAAGATCATATGCATCTGTCAACATGAAATACTTTTTGATAATCCAATTATATTTTACATCCCGGTTGACCAGTTCAGCTCAAACGATGGAGCTATGTCAAAGAACTGTAGAAGCTCAGCCACGTAGCTCTGGGTTTACTAGAAACCAAAAGCTGTAGTAGAAATCTTTCATAGCTTCAACCGCTAATGAAAATAGAAAAATGGCAATACACCAAGGAAAATTATTGTTAGTCAGGTGGTTAAAATAGAAGCTGTTATTTGCACATGATCTTTAATGTTCCCAGATTTAAAAGTTCGTTTTGGTTTGTAGATTTCACTAATAGCTATAAAAGAAAAAAAGCAAGCATTAAATCTTAAAGAACGAACACTTAAAATGAGGTCCACAATTGATATACAACACTAAACAGAAGGCCAAAAATGATTAAGCTGTAAAGGCATTTATGCACTTTAACTCCTGTAAAAAACCATTTTAAGTTAAGTTAAGACACTTAAATCGTCAAAGATTTTTAAAAAGAAGCCAAAGTCTGAAGTTTTCCACTTTAATCTTTACGCTGGTACATGAAGTTGGAAGAGACCATACCACAGGACAGCGTTTTCTGGTGTATGCCTTGCGCTCTGCCTGCAACGTGCGACCCCCAGAGATAGACGTGGTCAGGGTGACACACGGCCTGCAAGGAAGTTCCCGCTGGCGGGTACAAACAAGGTATAATGTCAGAGTTAGAAGACAACAATCTTGTTTTGCTTAAGTTGTACCCATTTCAGTACTTTACCTGTTGGTTAACACTTCTATTAAGTTTAATTATTCGTCTACACCACCTGGCACACAAAAAATGTAAACAGAAAAACTCTTATGTTTCTCTGACATGCTTAAGGACGACGAATCACCTTTTACAGAGTTAAAGATCTATAGACACTTAAAACAGAAAGTTTAACAGACATTCACACTTTTAATTTTCCTTTTTTAAAAAAAAACAAGCTATCCAAGAGAAGTGATTTTTTTAAAAAAATTATTTGTCTATTGATCTTTAAATTAGATTAGACATAGGAGAGGTGACGCATTCACCCAATACACACCTGTTTCTTCCCAAGTATTTCTTTAATATGGCTGGTAGTTGTTTTGGTGATTACCGCCACCTCGGGATGCCTTTCCATATGTGCTTTGCTGTCCTATTCCAAGAGAGAATATTGGAGTTTTGGGAACTGTAAGAAACTGCAGGTTGGTTTGACAAAAAGGCACTCTTGTCAAGCTAGACCTTACTATTTAAACACACACACACAAATATGTAATACTCCTACACTGACATTAACAATGTTAACAAATGTTCTACCTTAACTACTATTATAAAAAACATTTCAGAATATTGACTTAAGATAGTTTTTAAAATGATTTGGTCTCCGTGATTTACAATAAACTCAAGATCAAGACATTAGACAGTCCAAATAACATAGTTAAAAGTTAAAGAAGGTAAAGGTTTCCATATCTAGTCATGTCCAACTCTAAAGCATAGTCCTCATCTCCAACTCTTGGCTGAGGGAACAACAGCATTGTCCCAAGACAATTTACAAAGTCAACTGGCCATGTAAACGCCACAGGAGCACAGAACGCTGTTACCATCCCATCAAAGTGATACCTATTTCACTACTCGCATTTGCATGCTTTCAAACTGCTAGACAGACAGGAGCTGGAGTAAGAATCTCATCCCCTTGCATGGAGCTCGGGTCTCAAACCCAGGCTGTCAGCTCTCCAGCTGACAAGCTCGGCGTCTTCAACCATTCAGCTATCGGGGCCTCAAGTTCAAAGGGTTTTCAAAAAAACTGAACTTTTCAATGCATCTTTTAATAACTAATACAACTGTTAAGATTTCCCCAACTCTACAGGGAATGTTTTCAAAAAACATGCACCTACACTTCTGAATATGTGCAACAGTACCAGGTCTTCCCGGAAAGAGTTGTTCCAAAGGTTGGATGAGAAAACGTTTCGCTTCTCATCCAAGAAGCTTCTTCAGCTTTTTGCTGATGAGAAGGGAAACGTCTTCAAAGAAAAAACAAGGAAGTCCAGTTTCTTATTGAGAAAAAAAGCACCTTTGGGACAACCATGACCTGGATGACTAAGAATCTCCAGATTGGAAAGAGAGACTGACTAGAAAAGTTAATATAACTAAATGGATAATTAAATGGAAAGTCAAATGAAAATCTTACCACTGTAGTCAGCATATCCCTGGCCATAGCCGTAACTTGGGTAATTGTACCCAGAATAATCATATCCCCCATAGCTGCTGTAGCTTTGATCACTGTAAGGACTGTTGTAACTTCCATATCCTTGATCATAGTAATTGTTATACCCTTGATTCCAATTTTGGCCTTGACCTAAAAATGAAGTGATTGCAGCGTTAAAAGCCCACCATGTTTTTAAATTAATAAACAAGAAGTCGCTATAATGATTGCAAAGAACCGTATTTTTGGACTATAAGATGCTCCGTACTATAAGACACAATTAGCTTTAGAGAACAAGGGGGGAGGGAATCCGCTTCTGCCTCCATCGCCCGTTTGCCACACCTATTTGCCGCCGCAGCCCATTCCCCGAAAACTTTCAGCAGTGGCAGCAATAGGCAGTGGTGACCCCTGCCGCCTAGAACAGTTAATTGGCACCAGACCAACCCCCCTCCTCCTGCTGCAATATTCGCTCTATAAGACGCACAACAGACATTTCCATCCACTTTGTGTGTGTGTGTGGGGGGGTGTCTTATAGTCCAAAAAATACGGTATTTGCTTTGTTCCTTTCTAACGTAGTTTCCTGTCTGATATCCCAAAGCTTATGAGAAAAGCTAGGGTGTACTTTTCCTTCACACTAAAACTGAGGGATTTTTTCACAATTTTATTTCATGAGTTATATACACCAGTTACAATTTGCCATACTTACCCCTGCCACGTCCTCTGGATCCCCCACGCCCACCAGATGAAGCACCTCTGCCTCCCTTTTGTTGCTGCTGTTGCTGCCTATATACGTCTTTGGGCTGTGCTACTTTGATCTCACACTAGGACAAAAAAAAGAGTGTGTAATTTCATTACAAGATATATGAAGAATATATGAAGTTAAGTATTGCAGCTTCCGCAAGTAACAAATTACAAATACCTTGCCAGAACCAATCTGATGGTATCTGCTTTCCAGCAATTTCTTTACTGGTTCTTCATCCGAGTATGTGATGAAGCAGAAACCTCTCCTTTCGTTTGTTTTTGTGTCCATGGGAAGCTCTATATTCTCAATCTGCAAAGCCACATTATCAACAATCAAAGGGTATTCACACCTGACCCAAGCTCCTTATATAGGAGCTCCAATTTTTAAAACAATTTTTTTTCTTGGCACTTCTCTTCCTTTCTTTAAACTGCCTGGAAGGTATCAAAAACTTTATGGAATTGCATTCACATAAATTAACTCTATAAAGTTTAGCCCCTTCACTTTTGCCATACAACAAAACATTTTAGAAAATAATCACTAACACTTTACCATGTTTGTGTCATCTCTACCCTGACAATATAATAATCACTGTTTTGCTACAAATACTAATGTATCAAAAAAAAAAACAACCCCAAAGCAAATTCCATTCATTCCCAATATTTGCAGGCTATTTGGGCTGCTGTTTCTCGATTTAGAAGTTACCCAGGTCAAGTTAGTCAAAAGAAAATCCCAAAAACTACTCAAGCTTATTGCAATAAACTATGTTTTTAACTAGACATTAGACTGGATAACATACATACACACCCCATTTAAATAAAGGTTTAAATGGATTATACCTCTCCAAAACCGCCAAAATACTCCTTGATTTGTTCTTCAGATGTATCCGGACTCAGTCCACCAACAAACACTTTTTTGGGTGGCTCTTTCCCTTTCAGAGCTTTTGCCCTTTTGGGATCTATTAACTTGCCATCCAATTTGTGTTCTTTCAATTCCAAGACCTAAAAATAGAGATTTATTGATAATTTAGTTCCAGGAGGAAAAATCGACCCAGGGGTTTGGAATTGTTTTGAGAAGATTCCATGGTCCCACAGAGGTGACTACCTACCTTCTCCACACTGGCAGCATCTTTGAAAAGCACAAACCCAAACCCTCTTGACCTCCCTGTGACAGGATCTGTTTTTATTGTGCAATCCACCACTTCGCCAAAGCGAGACAAATACTCGGTCAAGTCTTTTTTGCTCGTATCCCAGCTTAGACCACCAATGAACATTTTACTGGAATGGGAAAAAAAAGTTTCAAAAAATGACATTCATACAAACAGTTATACATTGATCTAAAAAAATGTATTAGCTAATTTGCCCCAATTCAGGTTTTCAGATACAAATTGTACTTGGGGGGAAAAAATAAAGAAACACATTTTTTTAAACTGAAACATACACAAATTATTAATCTTCTCCAACATTTATAAAACATGTAAGTGATTCAGAATATCACCTAAAATCAGGTGAAGGGAAGAGCCAACTGTCCAACAATCCAAAATAGTTTTTCACATATGCTAGGTATGCGATACATTTTGAATATAAACAGCCTATCTTAAGCAAAAAAGCAAAACAAAACAGAAAGTGACTTCAGCCATTCTGGAAACATTCCAAATTCAAAACAGTCCCACAATTCAACCATGAAACACCATTTTCAAAATAGGGTGGTAAAACTTATGATGCAGTAGAATAGTACAGGCATACTTATGATACATGTCAAAATATTACTTTTTGAACTCTAAAAAAACCTTATTTGAATAAAGTACTGAAATTGGGTGTTTGAAATTTCTGCATGTCTCTACTAAATATGACTGTAAGGAACATAAACAATCTCAAAAATCCTTCTGATAATTAACATTTGAAAGTCTTTAAAAAGCAATGTTTTTATTTAAAAAAATTAAGAGCTTGTCTATAGAGATTCTGAAATTATGGCCAGCTATCTCAGCTCCATAGACAAAATTTGGAGTATGTTTATTTAAAAGGTTAATGGATTATAGTGGGATTTTTTTCCTAAATAATTTTTTCCCTGAATCAAAACAGTGTGATAAAATAACAAAACTACAGTACTTAGAGTTAGATGTAATTAGAGATCAAGGAAAGTAACTGGATTACTTCAATATTGTTGAAAAAAAGGTAAAAAATAACAACAGATTCCAAGGAAGTAACTTTTAAAAAACAGCAAAAACTTGCACATTTTATTCAAAGTTAGGTGGGCAATCACACCTTCCTATAAAATCAGAATATAGCATTGTACCTATGAACTTGTTACAAAGGTATTTTGCAAATTATCACAGCAATTGTGACACTGGATAAGCAAATCCAAATCTTCCTGATGCCAGTTCAATTTCTTAATCATTACACTGCAACTGTGTAAATTCTCCTTAACCATAAGTGCATGTAAGAGGTTTATGCATTTGAAGTGAAAGTCCAATTACTGCAGCTCTTCTACAAAAGTGACATTTCTTCATGAAGCAATAGTTCTTTTAAATGTACTTAAAACAAATAACTGCAACAGGAAAACCGAAATCACGTCTGCCAAAAGCTAAAGGAACCACAAATTTAGCAGTGGGAGATAAATGCTAAGACATAACTAGTATGATGTTGATTTTGCTAATAGGCCACAATAGGGGCCTCAGGTTTGCCATAGAAAAAGGGAACAGTAGATTCAGAGTTCAGAGCTCACCATCTTCAAACTTTCCTATATAGAATTTCAGCGTACACTACCTTGATTGTATTTTACTTCATTATCTTCTCAGTGTCAAAGTAACACACACACACACACACACACTATTGCCTCATTTTATCTTCACAGCAATCAACCATAAATTGGCTAAGGGGGCACACAACAAACGAAAAATCAGTTAAGACTTATCATCTTATTCTCAAGCATCAGAACCACACTAAAGCTAAGGTAGGGTTCCTGAAAACCAACAATCCTCAAATATAAACATATCTTCCATAAACTTATATGAAAGATGGAAAGATATATCCTTCGTAGTTGTGAAGAATGCCATTTTGTGACATTTGAAACTTGAAGCATTCAAAATTTGTACTATATTCTCCAAAGACTCAAGGATCCTTCATCTGCACCCAAAATAACAATCCAAGCAACTTGTTGCATAGGTTTAATCATACAAGTCCTTTGCAACTTTTCTGGATCCATTTTGGCTTCCAAGTGCTACATGTAGCTCTCTCCCTAGGCCAGGGTTCTCCAACCTTGGCAACTTTTAAGACTTGTGGACTTTAACTCTCTTGAGTTCCTCAGCCAGAGGAGTCACATGTCTTACTTAAAGTTGCCAAGGTTGGAGACCTTTGCCCTGCACATGGCTCACCTTCTGCTATTTGCAGTCCTCAACTTCTAACGATTCATTTAGTGATCATTCAAAGTAGCAACAGCACTGAACAAGTGACTTCAAGACTGTTTCCCCCCCCCCTTCAAAAAAAAGCATCCCCAAGGTCAAATGTTGGACAGTTGGCAACTGGTGTGTTATTTATGATTGTTTCAGTGCCCCAGAGATACATGATCAACTTTTGTGACTTTTTGACAAGCAAAGTCAATAGCGAATCCAGATTCACTTAACTGCAAGTTATTAACTTAACTGCCTTGATTTACCTAACTGTAGCAAGAAAGGTTGTAAAATGGGGCAAAACCCATATAAAACTTGCTTAGCTACAGATGTTTTGGGTTCAATTGTGGTGGTAAGTCAAGAACTACTTGTAATCCCAAGGCGTTCTCTTGCTTCCAATCATCTTTTAGACCAATCTCAAACTTGGCAACTTTAAAGACATGCAGCCTTCCAACTCCCTCAATTCCTTAGCCAACAATGCTATGAGTTGAAGTAGAGAGATTTTAAAAGTTTTGGCCATGCTTTAGACCAAATATTAAAAGAGCAGAATATTTTCCCTAAAAGGGAGGCAGAAACTCACCCCCCCCCCTACCTTTGTCAATGGGCCATTAAGACCTGGACCAGTCTATTCTACATCAGAGGTCTCCAACCTTGGCAACTTTAAGGACTTTAACTTAGGGACTTCAACTCCCAGCATTCCTCAGCCAGCACAGCCCCCCCACCTTTGTCAATGGGCCATTAAGGCCTGGACCAGTCTATTCTACATCAGAGGTCTCCAACCGTGGCAACTTTAAGACTTGTGGACTTCAATTCCCAGCACACCATTGTCCTATAGGTTGCCGGTTGCATCACGAGGCAAAGATCAAGCTGGCTGAGGAATGCTGGGAGTTGAAGTCCACAAGCTTTAAAGTTGCCAAAGTTGGAGACCCCTGCCTTAAGACAATCCTTCAGCTCCCGATGTAATCCAGGTGCGTTGGGCTGGATCTCAGCCGAGAATAAAATCCATAATTTAATATATCTAAGAGAACACACAGCTCCCCTACAACAAGGAGAGTAGCAAATAACATGAATCTTGATCTGAAAGGTTGGAACCCTGGAAAAAGATCGCCCTGGGGAGAATCAGACCCAAGATCCCTCTTAAAAATAAAACGTATTTAAAAATAAATATATAAATCGGGGGCTTTTCGGCCAGCCACGCTTACAAGGCGCAAAAGGGAAGGCACCAAGCGAAGGCCGGCAAGGATCTGGCGGCGGCGTCCTCGCCCCGCCCCACAATGCACCTTCTTGGCCAACTCCGCCCCCCTTCCAAAGTTGCCAAGGTTTGAGCTCGCCCCGCCCACCCGACGGGGCGAGCAACGCGCATCCGCGGCCGCTTAGCACCCGCCTTCAACATCCAGGCCCGCCCACTCTCTTCCTATAGGCTGCCGGTTGCATCACGAGGTAACGATCAACCTCCTCCCGCCGCTCCACCCATTCGGACGTGGAGATCCGCCCCCCCTCGCCCTCTCGCGAGAAGCGATGTGTGTGTGTGAAAAGACACAAAGGGAATTGCAGAGGCGGGAGGCGCGACGCTCAGCAAGGAAGAGCGCGATCACGTGGCAACTGCCGGGCGAAAGGCATTGCTGAGGGCTCCCCCCCGTCATCCCTTTTTTTTAAAACAGGCCAAAATGGCGCCCGACTCATCGACTCGATCTCCTCCCCTTCTGCTCACCCTCCCTCGTTCGGCCAAGCTTCCCCTTTCTCCCTCCTTGTGGCGGGATCGATTCCCCTTCGTACCCGTCATCCTGCTGGTTCTTGCTGGCGTTGATCTTCGAGCCTTCGGCGAACTCTTCCTGGCCGCCGCCGCCACCGCCGGAGCTTGTGTTGTTGTTGTTGTTGCTACTGCCGTAGTCGGTGTTCTCCTCCATAGTGGGAACGGGCCGAAAAAGGGGGGAGCGGGGGGGAAAAAAAAGCGCGCGGACACCGACGCAAAGGAAAGAGATTGACTGACTACGCGGTCCGACCCGAGTATTAAAATGGCGGCCGTAACAAGAGATCCGGGCAGAGCCTGCGCTGCGTTTATATAGGGACCCCCTTGGCCAATCAGGGCGCTCCGGCAGCGCAGGCGCAATGCGGCTTCTGAAGGAGCGGCGGCGGGTGGCGGGGTTGCCCGTGGCGGAAGGGCAGCGGCGGGAGGCGGGGAACTGCTTTTATGTCTCGGGGAGCCCAACACGCCTCTTCACAGGCTTCCCTTTGCAATGGGAACTTTGTGGATCCCGGTCCCTTTTCCGACATAGTTTCCTGAATTTAGGCCGGCCTCCGTTGCAACAAAGCTAACCTACCTAATGTGACAAAGCATGGCTTTCATCAGGAATTCCCCCTCAAAACACATGTGCACATATATGTCCAGACCCGGGAGCGGATCAGCGACCGCCCTCACGTGTGCAGATCGTAACTTGTGAACACCACGCGGGTACATATGTTGTGCACTGACAAAGTATTATTATATTATATACTTTACTCATTAAACATGAAACTCAGCCAACTGAACATTCAAATATGCATCACAAATGCCATTGATTGGTGCTAATACGGATTGCTGCCAGCGTCCTAGGGATCAACCAAGAACCTTCTTAAAATATAGGATGTTCCGAGTAGCATAGTTTTTTGCAGTTCCGCTGGTGTTATTGCAGGAAACTGCAATTTGTTGATGTGTCTTGTAAAATTCTTGGACATGGTGCCAAGTGCCCCGATGACAATGGGTATCACTGTTACATGCTTCATCCATAGCCGTGTAGTTTCGATGGCCGGGTTGCAATATTTCATGATTTTTTTCTAGTTCTTTTTCTTTGACTCTGGCATCTCCAGGAACAGCGATATCAATAAACTTTACACTTCGGCCCTCTACATCTTTTCTGTATTCTTGTTTCGTCTGTTGGACCTTCAATAGATTTTTGTTCTTTACTTCGATTAATAGATGTTCTTGACTTTCTTTTAAATAATCAGCAAGATCTTCACCTTCTCATTTTCGATAACTTTTTCCACATTATTATTCGCAACAACAGAATTGTATCACAGCGGCCAGTTGTTTCGCCGGATTTGGCATTGGTTACTAGTCGGGCCCCACCCAGGGGCCTAGGACGTCGTAATGTATTTTCGTAATATGCGTGCAGATCCAAGCAGTGCGGCTTTTTGCATTTGACTGATGGTGATTTTGTCAATTTTTAACTGTTTTAAATGTAATTCCAGTGCTTTTGGAGTAGCACCCAGTGTGCCAATTACCACTGGAATTACCACTGCTGGTTTGTGCCATAGTCGTTGAATTTCGATTTTTAAGTCCTGGTATTCTGCGATTTTTTCATGTTCTTTCTCAGCAACCCTGCTATCACCTGGTATTGCGATGTCTATGATTGTGACCTTATTTTTCTCAACCAGTGTGATGTCTGGTGTATTATGCGCCAGTATTTTGTCCGTTTGTATACGGAAATCCCACAAGATCTTGACCATCTGATTTTCGGTGACTTTTTCAGGCTGATGTTCCCACCAGTTTGTTGCTGTTTTAATATTATAATTCTTGCACAAATTCCAATGGATCATTTGTGCTACTGAATTGTGCCGCAATTTATAATCAGTCTGCGCGATTTTTTTACAGCAGCTGAGTATGTGATCAACAGTTTCATCAGCTTCTTTGCAAAGTCTGCATTTGGCATCATCAGAGGATTTTTCGATTTTGGCCTTAATGGCATTTGTGCGGATAGCTTGTTCTTGCGCAGCCAGAATTAGTGACTCTGTTTCTTTCTTTAATGTACCTGTTGTTAACCATAACCAAGTTTGTTCACTGTCCACTTTATCTTTTATTTTTTCCAGAAATTGGCCATGCAGTGCTTTGTTCTGCCAACTCTCCATTCTTGATTTGATCACATCTTTTCTGTATTCTTGTTTCGTCTGTTGGGCCTTTAGTAGTTTTTTGTTCTTTACTTCAATTAATAGATGTTCTTGACTTTCTTTTAAATTTATTATTATTGTTGTTGTTGTTGTTGTTGTTGTTGTTATTATGTTAATCTTTGGTGAGATTCACAGCCAACAGCCCGAGTCCTAACCAAGGACCTAGGAACAGTTAAGGTAACGTCAGAGAATATAAGCTGTCCCAAGTAGGGTGGTTTTTTGTAGTCAGAATGTTCAAATCCAATAAATTTAGTATTATTTAAATTATTATATTTATTTTATTATTATATTTACATCATCATCATTATTATCGCAAAAACAGAATTATTATTATTATTATTATGTTGTTGTTATTATTATTATCAACCGGGCCCTTGCATGGGCTGCATTGAGAGGAGCTGAAGGGCTATTGCCTGAAAAAAATTTCTCCCCCCTCCTTAAAATCTTTTTCTTAAAGTAGGCTCTGCATTTTCCTTCATTCGTTAAGAAGTGTCAAGTCTTAAAATGCGGGCCCGGTTTATATCCCTTCGTATTTTTCTCTGCATTATTTTTTGCCTCCCGCTTTAAAAAAAAAATCACAAACTCTGGTTGAAAGATCCCTTGCAATTTCAAAAGATCTTTTTGACATAATGACGTGGAGCCTTTATTGATTAGCCCTTGGGCCATATCAAAGTGCAAAGTTCCAGAAACAAATTATTACTAAAATTTGATAAAGGCAATTTAAAATGAAATTTGATAAAATACAATTTAAAATGGAATTGGAATAAAATACGATTTAAGATGGAATTGGAATAAAATAGCCTAAAATGAAATTGGAGTAGAATACAATAATTTAAGATATAGATAAAATATGATAAAATTATACTTTGGTGTCACCCGAAATTAAAATATCTTTTTATTTATTTGGGTTTTGTAGAGAAACTGCCTAACCCTTATTAATTTTCTCATGTTATATTGGGGAATTATTTGGCAGATATTTTCCTACAGTATTTACTCAAGAATGCATTTTCCAGGGCTCCTTTTTACTATAACCACTGATTGCACGCTTCATCTGCAATCTATAGGCCATATAAACAGGACACTTTATTTTGAAAGTATAGCAAAGAACATCACAGACCAATTGTTAGGATATACATTAGGGTTATTTCCTTTTTTTTTTTTAAAGTAAACCTTTAAATGGAAAGGTTTACTTTGCATCTATACTGACTGGCATTTCCAAATAATAAAATGAAAATCTTTGAAAATCTGTGTATCTGCTTCGAACTCTTTAGACATGCTGAAAGATAATTTTATTCCAACAAAATTTTCCAAATGATTTAATGTTTATGAATTATTTTAAACTAAAGTTAATCTACTCTTATTACACATATGTAATAGCTTTTAAATTATTTCTGTTCTACATGACTAACGTTAACAAATGGACTAGGTACAGTGGTTCCCAAACTTGGCAACTTTAAGACTTGTGGACTTCTGCTGGCTGGAGAATTCTGGGAGTTGAAGTCCACAAGTCTTAAAGTTGCCAAGTTTGGGAACCACTGGACTAGGAGATACTGGTCTGCAATTATATTCTATATAATACGAGTTGGCTGTCTCACACATAACTGTTTTCTTTGGAAAACTGACAAACTGACATAATGTCCCCTTCCTGTTACAAAACTGGTGGAAAACCCATATCTGTGGAGAGAGTATTTAGGAGAACATCACCTCTAAATAGGAATATAAAAGATTAATTGGGTATAAAATATCAGTGGAACATAATTTGTGGTTGGAACTAAGGCACTGATGAAGCAAGCAGCATTGTTGTTTTTCAAAAATATTAATAATTTATTAAATTTGTATGCTACTTGATTCTCAACTACTCTGGACAACTCTCAACAATCAAATCAGAGTAAAATACCATGAAAATAAAACATTACTTAAAACAGTGAGAACAGAGGAAATGAAATTTAAAAAATAGACATAGCTTAATCAGGGAATCTGAGTCACATTCGTTTTTTTTAACTATCTCCAATTTCTTAAGCAAACTTAACAACAAAAGAGGAGGCAAAATGACGCTAAAGATTGCATTCTCTAGAGCCATTTCTGTGTCTCCGTGATTTCCAAATACGTTGGATTTCAATTTCCATCATCCCCATGCAACCCTAGACCCAGCCAGCATGGCAATGCTCACATTCGAAGGTCCATGATGGGAGAGGACTCTCCTAGAAAATATATATAAAATCCCATTGTATGTATGGAGCCACCCAAAAATAAATTCACCAATACCTATTTTTTTAGCCAAACTCTTGATTTGTTTTTTGAAGATTACAAAAAACTGAATCACATCACTGGCAACTGCAAATACCGTATTTATTAAAATTACAAAGGTTATAGCTGAAGCGGATTCATCATGATTAAGGGAAGATGAATCACTACCATAATTCACCATAGAGAGGCTCGATATTAGAAATAATCATGGAATGAGGTCCCCTTATGCAAAAGCAATGTATCTTTGAATGTCTAGTCCATACCGCTAAAAGAGAAGAGAGGTAGAAGACTTTGCCCTTTATGCTTTTGGGGCTTCCCAGAGACAAAACAGTTAGATCATACTTAGGAAAAAAAAGATTTTATTTTCCTGGGCTCCAAGATGACCACAGATGGGGACTGCAGCCAAGAAACTAAATGACGCTTGCTCCTGGGGAGGAAAGCTATGGCAAATCTAGACAGCATACTAAAAAGCAGAGACATCCCCCTGCCAACAAAAGTGCCTATAGTCAAGGCTATGGTTTTCCCCAGTTGCAATGCATGGCTGTGAAAGTTGGACCATAAGGAACGCTGAGCACCAAAGAATGGAGGCTTTTGAACTCTGGTGCTGGAGAAGACTCCTGCGAGTCCCTTGGACTGCCAGGTGATCCAACCAGTCAGTCTTAGAGGAGATGAACCCTGACTGCTCTTTAGAAGGCCGGATCCTGAAGATGAAACTCAAGTACTTTGGCTACCTAAGGAGAAGGAAGGACTCCCTGGAGAAGAGCCTCATGCTGGGAAGGATTGAGGGCAAAAGAAGAAGGGGGCAACAGTGAAGGAGGTGGCTGGATGGAGTCACTGAAGCAGTCGGCGTGAGCTTAAATGGACTCCAGAGGATGGTAGAGGACAGGAAGGCCTGGAGGAACATTATTCATGGGGTCGCAATGCGTCGGACACGACTTCACAACTAACAAGAAGAAGGGAAAAAGATCTTCAACCTACCATCAGTATAGGTAGTCCTACACTTACAAGGACAATTGAGCCAAACATATCTGTCGCTATGCAAGAGAGTTAAGTAATTTTTGCTCAATTTCACAACCCTTCTTGCCACCGCTGTCAAATCACTGCAGTTGCTAAGTTAGTAGTAACACAGTTGTAAGATGATGAACATGTTTTCCCCACTGACTTTATCGGAAGTTCGCAAAAGATGAGCTCATGACCCCAGGACATTGCAACCATCATAAATATGAACCAGTTGCCAAGCATCTGAATTTGAAACAACTTCAGTCATTAAAACCAATGGTTGTAAGTAGAACATTACCCCTAGGCACATTTGGAAATTTAAGGACATGCTTGGGGGTGGGGGGGACTGCTATAATGCTGATGATGTTCTTGTATCAATCAATCAGAGTACAGCTGGAAGGGACCTTGGAGGTCTTCTAGTCCAGCCCTCTGCTCAAGCAGGAGACCCCTTACAATTTCAGATGAGTGAATGTCCAGTCTCTCCTTAAAAACCTCCAGTGATGAAGCACCCACAACTTCTGAAGGCAAGTTGCTTCATTGCTTAATTGTCGTCACTGTTAGGAAGCTTCTCCTCAATTCCAAGTTCCTTCTCTCCTTGATTAGTTTCCATTCATTGTTTCTTGTCCTGTCCTCTGACGCTTTGGAAAAGCGCCCCTCCTCTTGGTGGCAGCCTCTCAAATACTGGAACGCTGCTATCATGTCACCCTTACTCAAAAAGAGACAAAAAATAGGCTGTGAAAATATCTAGTCCCCTTGCATCCTGGACATAAATTGCTTCAACTCCTACCCTCAAAACGGCACTCTGCACACATAACTAGACACAAGGGCAGTTTTTTCCCCAAGTGCCATTCTCTCTGCTAAACATCTAATCCCTACAACACTGTCAAATTATCTAAGACTGTATTACTATTATTCTTCTCTTCCTTCCTAGTACCTATCTCTTTCCATTTATGACATATAACCATGTTGCTTGTATCTTTAAAATTTATAGTTTTGAGTCCCCTGGGGGGGGGAAGGGCTGCATATAAATATAATAAATGATAATGATAGTTTTGTTTTCTAGTATAATTTGATTGCTTATTAGTAACCTATGACTATCTCTAAGTTTTGTATCTTACGATTCTTGATGAATGTATTGTATTTTATTTTTTCCTTATGTACACTGAGAGTATATGCACCAGACAAATTCCTTGTGTGTCCAATCACACTTGGCCAATAACGAATTTTATTCTATGCTATGCTATGCTTATTCTATTCCGTTTTCTCTAGACTAACCATACCCAATTCCTACAACCTTTCTTCACATATTTTAGCCTCCAAGCCCTTAATCATCTTAGCTACTCTTCTTTGCACTTTTTCCAAAATCTCAACATGTTTTATTTTTTTGGTAATGTGCCCAAAACTGGATGCAGTATTCCAGAAACGGCTTTACTAAGACTTTATAAAGCGGTACTAATACTTTTTTATTCTATGCCTGTTTATACAACCAAGGGTTGTATAATATACAATTATATTTTTTTTTAAAAACCCGCAGGCACAACCTCTTCAAACGCCTCGTGTGCGAAAGCGAAACTGGCTTTCACTTTTATTTAGCATGGCAGTCAAAAATGGTCTCCTCTCCTTGTGACAAAAGCGTGTGTAAGTACATAACTATAACAACTGCACAGTGTAGATTAAAGTATGTTGCTAACTTCTAGCTAGCAGTTATAAAGGAATGTGTTATGTATGTAAAAAGGGAAGAAAAACAAAAACGACCTGTATGTACATATGAGGTATACTAATACCCAAGCGTTGAAAAGATGAAAATTGTGATATAAAATGAAGAAAATGGCTTAATTTTTTTTTTTAAATGGTCTCCTTTTCAGCAGCTGGGCACCCTTTCAAGCAAAACTCCTGAAGCATCAGAAATGTCTTTAGAGTTTAGACATCCCCCTAAAAACCAGGCACCATGAAGTTTTAACCCACCTTGAAGTATCACAGTATTAACTGCACCGTTTCCAAAGCCAGGAAGGAAGGAAGGGATGTAGAGGCTTCAAATAGCCTTCCTTGCGCGGTCGACAAAAGTTTGTTTTAGACATTTCGGATTCAGAAGAATTGGAAATCGGGCTTCAAAGATGCGCAGGGCAGCCCCCCCCCCCCCGTTCTGATCCCCTTCTGATCGAAGAGGCCAGCTCTTCGCTTTCGCAGCCCTTTCCAAGGGCGCAGGACCAATTCCACGGTTCGCGTACCACCACCACCTACCACCACCCCGTGCAACGCGGTCCAAAACTCTGCCCTTCCACGCGCAACTTTTGAAAAGCACCGTCTTTCCTTAGGAGGAAACCCCCAAGGACGCTCCGCAGCACGCCAAGACGCCTTCGCGCCCCCCCCCTCGTGCTCGATCCATTTTACACACGCAAATCGATATAAATAGACACAAGACACAGGCGCATGCACACGCACTGGGAAAATGGCCGCTCGCCTTACACAACATGGTCGTTCGGGGCGTGCACGTTCACGCGCGGGCTCCCTTTTAACCTCGCGCCGAGTTTCGGGAAGGGGCTCCTTCCTCGAAGCGCGCGGGTGGGTGTGTAATTAAGGCCGAGTCTCTCCTCTCTTGGATACGATCGAGGGCCACGGCAGCCTTTTGCACGCCCGTTGCACCCTGCAAGCACGCGCGCGCACACACACGCACGCCCAGAAATCATCGTTTCCTGGCCAAGCATGGTGGCCTTTATTTTATTTTTTAATAAACTCGCCTCTTCCAACCAGGAAATATTGCAAGCTTTTTTTTTGGGGGGGGGGCTGGACTGGAGTCCCGGGCACGAAGGAAGCCTGCGCAAACGGGAGAGGGGGGCGGGAATAGCCCCCTCCGCGGGATTTGCACCGAGAGCCGCGTGCAACAGCCTTGCACCCGGCGTCTCGTGCAAGTCCGAGGCAAGATGCAAAAAAAAAAAAAAAAAAAAAAACCCTCCCAAGAGAAGAACTAGGGAAACGCACAGCAGTTTACGCGCTTTTTGGGGGGGGGGGGGCATTTATTGTATTTATTTTTATTTTATTGACTGATTTTATTCCGTCAAGCACGAATGGAGTAACAGATAGAAGTCTAAACATGATTCTGCAATCCAACAAAACAGACGCAGACTTCAGAGGATAATCCGAACTGCAGAAAAAAAACCATTGCTGCCAACCTGCTTTCCATTGAGACCTGTACACTGCACGAGTCAAAAAGAGGGCCGTGAAAATATCTACAGACCCCTTGCATCCTGGACATAAATTGTTTCAACTCCTACCCTCAAAACTACGCTATAGGGCACTGCACACCAAGACAACTAGACACAAGGACAGTCCCCCCAACACCATCACTCTGCTAAACAAATAATTCCCTCACCACTGTCAAACTATTCACTAAGGCTGCATTACTATTACTATTAGTCTTCTCGTCGTTCCTATCTCCTCCCACTTATGCCTGTATGACTGTAACTTTGTTATTTGTACCCTTACGATTTATATTGTTTCCTGATTGCTTATTTGTTCCCTATGACTATAAGTGTCTTACCTTAAGATTCTTGACAATGTATCTTGTCTTTTTATGTATACTCAGATCGTATGCATCAAAGACTAATTCCTTGTGTGTCCAATCACACTTGGCTAAGAAATTATTCTATTCTATCTTATTCTATTCTATCTTACTCTATGCTATGCTTTTTCTATTCTATATCATTCTATGCTATGCTATTTCTATTCTATTCTATATCTTACTCTATGCTATGCTTTTTCTATTCTATATCATTCTATGCTATGCTATTTCTATTCTATTCTATATCTTACTCTATGCTATGCTTTTTCTATTCTATTCGCTATCCTATGCTATGCCATGCTATTTCTATTCTATATCATTCTATGCTATGCTATTTCTATTCTATATCTTACTCTATGCTATGCTTTTTCTATTCTATTCTATATCTTATCCTATGCCATGCTATTTCTATTCTATATCTTTATGCTATGCTTTTTCTATTCTATTCTATATCTTATCCTATGCCATGCTATTTCTATTCTATATCTTACTCTATGCTATGCTTTTTCTATTCTATTTTATATCATTCTATGCTATGCTATTTCTATTCTATTCTATATCTTATCCTATGCTATGCCATGCTATTTCTATTGTATTCTATATCTTATCCTATGCTATGCTATTTTTTATTGTGTTCTGTATCATTCTATGCTATTTCTATTCTATTCTATTGTATTCTAATTTATTCTATGCTGTGCCAATCCTATTCTATTCTATTGTAATTATGAATACATGAAATACAAGGGAATATTAGGAATATTAGGCTTGCAAACCCCCCCCCCCCGCAACTTCCCTCGCTCGCTCTCTTTTTCCCCATTTGTAGCCACCAATCAGAGCGCGGCGATCCGGCCGCTGCGGCGGCTCCCCTTCCAGCCACGTGGGTCTCCGCCCTCCGCTCGTGCTCGCGGAGGGGCTCGTGGCAGCGCCGCCTCTCTCGCAGAAGTCGCCTCCGGAAGCTTTTCATTTCCCCGGCGCGGCTGCAAACCAACCCCCTCCTCCGATTCCCAAGGAAATTTCCCCCAGGTCCCGTCGGTTCCCGCGTCCACCCCACCCTCGTTCCCTCCGGGGACATCGAGCCGTAAAAGCTTCCAGCCGGGGACATGGTGGGCTTCACGGTCCCCGCGGAAGTCAGCGTGTTTTTGCTCGACGTGGAAGGCACCACTACTCCCATCACGTTTGTCAAGGTGAGGTGTGTTTTTTTTTGGGGGGGGGGGTGTAGTTGCGTAGGTTGCGATCCTGAGGCTTGTAGGAAAAGGGGGGCATTTGGTGGGGAGGGGGCGTGTGTAGACGGGGCTATTGCAAAAACCCTCGTGCCTTCCTCTCGCGGGAAGCAGGTACAGATGAACAGGAGTTGGAAGGGATCTTGTAGGTCATCTAGTCCAACCCCCTCCCCTAAGCCGCCTTGTTTTGCCCTGCCTAAACTGAACGCGCGTGGGAATTGGGGGAGAGGGGCATATCTCCTTTAGTCTGGCCTTCTTTTAAAACACTTGAGGATGGGGGGGCACCCACGCGTTTTAAGTGTTAGTGGGGAAGATGCTGGATTAGGTGTACACACACACACACACACAACACACACAGGCTCTGAATTCCAGTCCTTCTCTTGAAGCAGTGAAACCTGGCTGGGTTTGATGGATTGGAATCAAATCATTCAGCCCAGCCTACCTTGCACGGTTGTTTTGCAGGGGAAAGTTAATACGCCCCCTGGCATGAGTGCCAACAAAATCAAGGCAGGGTGGAAATTATGCCTGCCTGGCTGTATCTCCTGTGGTTTGGTTGAGAGTAACATGGGTGCTCTACATGGGGCAGCCCTTGAAGAGTATTCGGCGACTTCAGCTTGTCCAGAATGCAGCCGCGCGAGCGATCGTGGGTGCACCTCGGTTCACCCACGTTACACCTATCCTCCGCGAGCTGCACTGGCTGCCTATTGGTCTCCGGATACGCTTCAAGGTGCTAGTCGTCACCTATAAAGCCCTTCATGGTATTGGACCTGGGTACTTGAGAGACCGCCTGCTGCCAATCACCTCCAATAGACCGATTAGATCCCACAGATTAGGCCTCCTCCGAATTCCATCCGCCGGCCAGTGTCGACTGGCGACTACCCGGAGGAGAGCCTTCTCTGTGGCTGCTCCGACCCTCTGGAACTAACTCCCCGTGGAGATTCGAACCCTCACCACCCTCCAGGCCTTCTGCATAGCCCTAAAAACCTGGCTGTTCCGACAGGCCTGGGGCTAAAGAATCGTTGCCCCTATCTCGAATGGTATGATTGTTGCGCTTTTAAATTATGTATTGTTGTGTTGTTGTTGTCTAATTGTCTGTATCCCCCTTCCCTTGTTTGAGTTGTGAGCCGCCCTGAGTCCCCTTGGGGAAAAGGGCGGCATACAAATGAAATAAACAAACAAACAAACAGTGCAGGACAGTGTTTTTCAAATGTTGGCAATTTTGAAGATGGGTGGACTTCAACTCCCAGAATTCCCCAGCCACCTCCTTCTTTGTCGTCCCCTTCTTCTTTTGCCCTCCATCTTTCCCAGCATGAGGCTCTTCTCCAGTGAGTCCTTCCTTCTCATTAGGTGGCCAAAGTATTTGAATTTCCTCTTCAGGATCTGGCTTTCTAAAGAGCAGTCAGGGTTGATCTCCTCTAGGACTGACTGGCTTGATCTTAATTGAAATTGATTGAAGTTCTAGGCAAAAAGATTAACTGTTTGGTAGCTTTTACTTAAGGGAAGATAAAATTATGTGAGTTGTGGGTTTTTTTTAAAAAAAACACTTTTCTTTTTGTGTTATGTACTGTAAAGATTACTTTTTAAACCTCATTTTGGCCATGCAGTTGAATGTTTGCTGATCATCTATATACTGATAGATGCAAAATTTGGCTGGGCTAGAAAGAAGGATGGATAGATGGATATGATTTGATGCGGTGTGCAGGATGAAACCAGCCAACTCTAAGACATTTAATAAAGCATTATTAAATGATCGCTTCGTGCAATTCGGTCTGAGACTCTAAGCCTATATTGTTGCTTTGAAATGGAAAAAGAATGATTAAATTATGTTTTATATTGGTCTTCCCATTTTTTTTCCACACCACCAATCCTGAGAGATAAGTTGGGCTGACGGAGAGCGGAACCTGGATTTCTCCAATACCAGTCTTAATACATTAACTGCATTGGCTTTTCAAGTACCGGAATAGCTCAGTGCATATTTATTGGGCAGTAAATTGCAGTGCCTCTGTGGACATATTACCATGGAAAGCGAGGAAGATATAATAGCTAGGAATTGACTTTCTGATTAGAGTGAGTGTTGACTTACGACCACAATTGAGTCCAGAATTTATGTTGCAAAGTGAGGTATTTCTTAAGTGAGTTTTGCCCCATTTTACCACTTTTCCTGCCACAGTTGTTCAGTGAATTATTGCAGTTAAGTTAGTAACATGGCTGTAAAGGGAATCGGGTTTATCCATTGACTTTGCTTGTCAGAAAATCACAAAATGAGATCGCACGATCTCGAGTCAGTCCTAGAGGATCAAGCTCAGATCCAACCGGTCAGTCCTAGAGGAGATCAACTCTGACTGCTTTTTAGAAGGCCAGATCCTGAAGATGAAACTCAAGTACTTTGGCCACCTAATGAGAAAGAAGGACTCACTGAAGAAGAGCCTCATGCTGGGAACGACGGAGGGCAAAAGAAGAAGGGGACGACAGAGAATGAGGTAGCTGGATGGAGTCACCAAAGCAGTCGGCGTGAGCTTCAATGGACTCCGGAGGATGGTAGAGGACAGGAAGGCCTGGAGGAACGTTGTCCATGGGGTCGCGATGGGTCGGACACAACTTCACAACTAACAACAACAATCTTGGGACATCACAACGGTCATAAATGTGTGGCTGAGGTCAAGTGACAACAATCCTAAGTGTGAAAAAGGGTCATAGGTCACTTTTCCCCAATGATGTCGCAATTTTGAATGGCCGCTAAATGAATCAAGGAATACTCTAAGGTAGTGGGTCTCAACCTTCCTAATGCCGTGACCCTTTAATACAGTTCCTCATGTTGTGGGGACCCCCAACCATAAAATTATTTTGTGTTTTCTGTATTTTTTTTCGAAAACATGTGTTTTCCGATGGTCTTAGGCGACCCCTGTGAAAGGGTCATTCGGCCTCCAAAAGGGTCCTGACCTACAAGTTGAAAACCACTGGACTAAGGGATCTGCTGTTATTTTCTTTCCGGGGTCTGCAAAGTTTGCAGCCTTTTTCCCTTTGCACATACATTGCACTGCAAAGTAACGCCTTCCATTTAGGAAAAAACATCATAGTAGCACTACAAAGAAACAATTATGGACAGCAATACAATGGCATGATTGATATAGATTATACAATGGGGGGTGGGGGGAGGTATTGCTATGGAGAAGATGCTCCAGAGCCAATTGGCTGACCTGATACTACAGGAGTTTGGTGTTTCTTCCTTCAAGTAACCGGGCTCTAGGCCAGGTAGAGCTTAATCGGCAGACCTTGAATCGTACCTGGAAGCCATGGCATGACAAAACCGCGCTCGACTAAGCCGCGCCCGATTAAACCGCGTCGCTGATGTCATCAACAGGGCGACAACAGCAAGCGCGGAGAAAAAAGGGCGCTTTAAATAGCGCTTTGAAAGCAAGCGGATTCAACTTAAGGTAAGGGTTAGGTTTAGGGTTAGGTTAAGGGTTAGGGTTAGGTTAAGGGTTAGGGTTAGGTTTAGGGTTAGGTTAAGTGTTAGGATTAGGATTAGGTTAAGGTTTAGGGTTACGTTTAGGATTAGGGTTAGGGTTAGGTTTAGGGGTTAATTTTAGGTTTAGCGTTTACAGCGTGCTTTTGTCTCCGCGCTGTTGTCGCGCTGTTGATGATGTCAGCTGCGCAGTTTAGTCGAACGCGGTTTTGTGGTGGAACCCTTGGAAGCGAACTTGTCTACCTGTGCAGTTCGCAAAGCAGGGGTGTTAACACGGGCATACTGAGGCATGGCCAATTCCTGCCTACAGCTGCTGCTCTGCTGCTTCTGGATCTGTTTCAGCCCCCAGTTTGTCTTCATGGGCAGTCCGTGTAGAGCTAGCTGCAGTAGTCAAGCCATGAGGTCAGCAAAGTCAACGAGGAAGCCAGATTTACTTAGCAACCATGTTACTAATTCAATCAGCTACAGTGATTTTGCTTTAACCACGATGGCAAGAAAGGTGTTAAAATGGGGGGTGAAATTCACTTATCAAAATGTTTTGCTTAGCGACAAATTTTGAGGTCAGTTGTGCTCATAAGTTGAATACCACCTGGAGTTGTTTCCTAAATTAAAGAGATGTATTTTTATCATGTTTTCTTCCAGAAGGTCTATTCCATGCAAGCATCTAAATCACAGTTGTCCAGCTTTTTGGCTTGCCTGGGCCACATTGAGTGGAGACGAATTGTCTTGGGCCACATACAAAATATATAATGTGTGTGCCTGTGTGCATGTGTCTTTTATTTTTTAGCAATAGCAATAGCACTTAGACTTGTATACCGCTTTACAGTGCTTTACAATACGATACAATAGCAGAGTTGGAAGGGACCTTGGAGGTCTTCTAGTCCAACCCCCTGCCTAGGCAGGAAACCCTATACCGTTTCAGACAAATGGCTATCCAACATCTGCTTAAAAACTTCCAGTGTTGGGGCATTCACAACTTCTGGAGGCAAGCTCTCTCTCAGCCCTGTCTAAGCGGTTGACAGAGTCAGCCTCTTGCCCACAACAATCTGGGTCCTCATTTTACCCACCTCGGAAGGATGGAAGGCTGAGTCAACCTTGAGCCTGGAAAGATTCGAACTGCCAAATTGCAGGCAGCCGGCAGTCAGCCAAAGTAGCCTGCAGTATGGCACTCTAACCACTGCGCCACTCTGGCTATTTTTTAAGTTTTATATCTTCTGTGGCTGCATTACTAGCTGTCCAGGGTCTCATATGGCCTCTGGGCCACAAGTTGTTCATGCCTGGTCCAGAGTTACTGGGTGAGAATGTGTATTGGCATGGAATTTAATTTAAAGGAACTTACTAAAGAGGGTGAATTATGTTTCTATTCTCAAAGACAGTACATCAGGGGTGGGTTCCTGCCAGTTCTAACCTCTTCTATAAAAGGGGTTCCACAAATCTACAGTGCCGTTTAGAAACAGTTCCAGCTACCTCCCCCCGTCCGTCCGCATATCATCAAGATGAAGAGCCAGAGGAGGAATTCTGGTAGTTGAAGTCAACAAGTCTTAAAGCTGTCAAGTTTGAACACCCCTGGGGTTGTTTTTTTTTCTGAAGGGTTAGGGGTGCAAGGGTCTTGTAACTTGACAGCTTTAAGACTTCAATGCCAGAGTTTCTGAGCCAACATTTTGGTTGCTAAGCAAGAGCGTTGTTAAGTGAGTTTCACCACATTTTACAAATTGGCCATGCCCATCCAGTCACATGACGGCCAAGCCACTCCCACCCGGTCACATGGCCAGCAAGCCACTCCCACAAAGCAGGCCACACCTTCAGAAGAAGTTCTAAAAAATTTTGAAACCCACCACTGCAGTACATGGTCTTAAATACATGTCTCACATCAACCTAATGTCTGTGGAGGTTCTCAGTCAACCAGATCATGGTTTTCCCAAAGGTGCTTTTTTTTTTCAAGAGGCAACAGGACTTTCTGGATTCTCTTTAAAGGCACTTTGCTTCTCATCCATGAAATTGACAGCTGAAGAAGCTTCCTGGACCATCTTCAAAGAAAAGCCAGAATAAAAAACCAAGAAAGTTCAGTTGCCTCTTGAAAAAGCACCTTTGGGATAACCATGACCTGGATGACTGAGAATCTTCATAGACATTTAGCGATGCACTTTGGCATCAGAGCTGAAGAAGCTTCCTGGATGAGAAGTGAAATATCTTCAAGAAAAGCCAGAAAGTCCAGTGGTGTCTTTAAAAAAATCACCTTTGGGATCGACACCCCCCCCCCCCAAAAAAAAAGTATTGTTTCCTAAAATCCAATGCACGTATAGGTCATCGGCACAATTAGTCAAGCAGGGATGGAAGTAATCACTTTTGGATTGCCCCAAATTGGGCTTTGTTTCCATTGACCTTAATAACTTTAAGAAGGTCTCTTGTATAGAATTAATTTTCCCCATGGTTTGCTTTTCAAGCGCGAGCAGCCAACCTGAACATACGTTACTTATTTAACATGAAGGTCACATCATGGTCACCTGGTAAGCCCAGTAGACCTGGACATGGAGATCTGGCAGACGTGATCAATCTTAGTTTAATATCTCATAGAGATGTCCCCCCAAATTATAGGCTTTTTAATGTTTAAGAATAGCACTTACAGTTGTTGATTCAGCGTTTAATTATGCAGCTAATTGAAAGGTGTACTGTCTGCTGGAATATGTGTGTGTGTGTGTGTGTGTGTGTGTGTGTACGTACATATGTGTGTGTGTGTGTGTGTTTATTTCTGCTGATAAATAAATAAAGGGAGACTAGTATAGATCTATTTCAAGCTATTTAGCTCTCATCAACTAGCCATACCCTTACTGGGATTTGAACCTGGGCTATATTACATACTAGGCAGACTTCTTAGCCATTAGGCCACAGGCTCTTATCCGTTATCAGCAAAGCCAGGGTGAAAGGTATCTATTAGATTTTTACAACCCCTGGTAAGCCCCAATTATGGGAGGAAGTTAACTGCTTCCATCATCTGTCAATCGGCTTGTCACAAGAGTCCATCACGACAGAAACCCAATGTGTTTTTTTTTACTGTTGCCTTTGTTATATTTGTCTTTTTTTATTTGTGCTGATAAATAAATAAAGGGAGACTAGCATAGATCTATTTCAAGCTATTTAGCTCTCATCAGCTAGCCATACCCTTACTGGGATATGAACCTGGGCTATATTACATACTAGGCAGACTTCTTAGCCATTAGGCCACAGGCTCTTATCCGTTATCAGCGAAACCAGGGTGAAAGGTATCTATTAGATTTTTACAACCCCTGGTTGTATGTATATGTCTTTGGTTGTTCGGGTTTTCTCCCGCGTAAAATTGGAAGTGTCTTGGAAGCACAAAGCCTGAAGATGACGAATGAGACTTCGTCGAAACGTCGCCAAGACACTTCCAAATTTACGCGGGAGAAAACCCGAACAACCAAAGACCTACATACTAACACCCGCGAAAACCTCTAGCGGTCTTTGTATTTATAATCACAGCATCTCAACAACCAGCTGTTCAAAATTTGAGTGCATGTATTTACAGCATGTATAGGACGCAGTGGCTAAAAGTGAGCTTCTCAGTCAGAAAAGGTTGGCAGTTTGACAGTTCAAATCCCTAGCGCCGCATAACGAAGTGAGCTCCTGTTACTTGTCCCAGCTTCTACCAACCTAGCAGTTCGAAAGCATGTAAAAATGCAAATAGGAAAATAGGAACCACCTTTGGTGGGAAGATAACAACGTTCCGTGCACCTTCGGCGTTTAGTCATGCCGGCCACATGACCACGGAGACGTCTTCGGACAGCGCTGGCTCTTCGGCTTTGAAACGGAGATGAGCACTGCCCCCTAGAGTCGGGAACAACTAGCACACATGCGCAAGGGGAACTTTTACATTTACTAATGTGTAAAAGCAAAAAGTTGAGCCTCCAGTGTGTTTATCTCACCCCGTGCTAGGGTTGGAAGTTAATGCCCCCTTTTCTTCCTTTTTCCCCCTTCTATCTCACTCCACTGTTCCCTTTCCCGCCCTTAATTTCTTTTTTCTTTTAGATTTTATATAATTAAAAAAGAAGTAAACAAACAATAAAACTCCCCCCCAAAAAATCTGCATTTATTAATGTATAATGTACTCTCAAAAAGATTCTGTTTCTTTTTCATCTTTGTTCCCACTAAGTTTTCCCTGGCTACATGTGTTTAAATTTCTCTTCCAAGAATTAAATTGTAGAGATTTTGGTGAAGTGACTAAATTAATAGTATTGGATAATCAACGCTTTTGAAGATGCCCCAAGGGTCCAATGTTGTTTCCAAACAAATGTCCACAGTAGCTTAAAACACCAATATCTTTTTATTGTGTCCCCAGGATATTTTGTTTCCTTACATCAGGGAAAATATTCGGGATTATCTGGACACCCACTGGGAAGAAGAAGAGTGCCAGCAAGATGTTGGCCTGCTGAGAAAACAGGTAGAGCCCTGGACATCTCTCCTTCATTATTTATTTAATTTAAAATATTTGTAAAGCCACTTACCGTATTTTTCACAGTCTAAGACAGTGTTTTCTCAACCTTGGCAACTTGAAGATGTCTGGACTTCAACTCCCAGAATTCCCCAGCCAGCAAATGCTGGCTGGGGAATTCTGGGAGTTGAAGACCAGACATCTTCAAGTTGCCAAGGTTGAGAAACACTGGTCTAAGATGTACCTTTTTCCCTCCGAAAAGAGGGTGAAAATCTGGATGTGTTTTATACACAGAATACAGCATTTTTTGCCTCTTGAAACTCCGCCCGCTTTGCAAAAATGGCCATGCATAGCCTTTAGGAGGCTTCCAAAGTGCTCCTGGGGGCTGGGGAGGGCTAAAATGAGCGAAAAATGGGCCGTTGTTTGTTCGTTTTTGCTCCCTCAGCCCCCAGGGGCACTCTATAAGCCTCCTAAATGCTATGCATGCCCTTTTGTTGACAAAAAATGGGCAGTATTTTGCTCATTTTTGCCCCCCTCCAACCCCAAGGAACACTCTATAAGCCTCCTAAAGGTTATGCATACCCTCTTTTTTTTTGGACAAAAAAACGTAGCCGTTTTCTGGGAGGTGTGTTGAGTGCAAAAACTTTTTTTTTAATGTGCCTCTTCAAAATCTTGGTGCGTCTTATACGCTGAAAAATATGGTATCTCAACACAACTCTGGCTCTTTTCATGCCAGTCTGATATGGACAGGATTACAAAATAACAGAGTTGGAAGGGACCTTGGAGGTCTTCTAGTCCAACCCCCTGCTCAGGCAGGAAACCCTATCCCATTTCAGACAAATGGTTGCCCAGCCTCTTTTAAAAAACTTCAGTGATGTTCAGTGACTTCAGTGACCACAACTTCTGGAGGCAACTTCTGTTCCATTGGTTGATTGCCCTCTCTTGTCAGAAAATTTCAGGTTATTTATTTAGAAAATGTATATAGCCACCTACTCACTCACAGCAATGTTTTATTGCAAGCATTAAAAACACAGAATATAAAATAAAATAAATAAAATAGATAAAAATACCAATAACCCCTCACCAAACCACCACCACCCCCGAGCAACAATAAACAGTTAAATGAAGCATTTGATGAGGTCCATTCCACTTTTGAGTTCCTCAGGCCCGCTGGGAAAAAATGAGTGTCCAGGTCCTTACGAAAAAACATCAAAGTGGGAGCCCATCTAATTTCTGAAGAGATGATATTTCAGAAGGAGGGAGCCACCACCGAGAAGGCTCTTCTCCTGGGTCCTGCCAGTTGTATCTCCTTGGGCCAGGGGTCGGCAACCTGTGGCTCCGGAGCCGCATGCGGCTCTTTGAGCCCTCGGCTGTAGCTCCCTGTCATGGCAGAGGGATGAAAGAGCTGTCGTGCTTTCACGGCAATGGCATAGTCGGAGCCTTAGTGCGGCAGTGAAGCGCCCCTGCACTTGCCTTTGCATTGCAACAGCATTCCGCCTTCGTCGCGGTACATTTGCTACAGCCGCCAGCAAAGAGGGCTGAGAGAGAATGGCAGGGGGCGGCTCTTGCAGGGTGGGGGCCATCCCCCAAGCCTGGCCTTCTTCCTCCCTTGTCGGCGGGGCCAGGAGAAAGAAAAGGGCAGCTTGGGGAAGTCTTAACCCTAACCCTATCCCCTTGCTTGTTTTCTGTTTTGATTTCCTTAGGCTGAAGAAGACTCTCATATGGAGGGAGTGGTACCTATCCCACTGGAAACCAGGGATGGAGAAGAGGAGGTCGAACGGGTCATCCAGGCCGTGATAGACAATGTCTTCTGGCAGATGTCTTTGGATAGGAAGACCACCGCTTTGAAAGAGCTCCAGGGCCACATATGGAGAGCGGCCTACGAAAATGGCCGCCTGAAGGGAGAGTGAGTATCACTGCGCCATTTGCTGTTCACTGCTTAGCGGACACGATTAGCATCAGCTTCCAGTGATGACTTAAAATATTGGTGAGGAAAGCTGGTTCATTGCCTCTTCAACAATTCTGTCTCCATCCCTTGCCCGGCCCATTGCAGATTCTTTAAGGACGTCGTTCCCGCAGTGAAAAAGTGGAAAGAAGCAGGAAGAAAGGTTTATATTTATTCCTCTGGGAGCGTGGAGGCTCAAAAGCTTCTATTTGGGAATTCTACAGAAGGTGATATTTTAGAGGTAAGTATAGAGTCTAAATGTCTAGGGAGATTCTCAATCATCCAGGTCATGGTTGTCCCAAAGGTGCTTTTTTAAAAATAAAAAAAGGACCACTGGACTTGTTGTTTTTTTCTTTTGGAAACATTTCACTTCTCGCCCAAGAAGCTTCTTCAGTTCTGAATGAATGGTGAGGAATGGAAGGATTTATATTCTTCGCAGCCAGCTGGTCGTTAGCCCTCTGAAGATCTGTCTTTAGCTCTCTGAGGGTATTGAGGCCACTTGTAAATTTATCTTGATAAATCTTGATTCAGGGTAGCAAGGGCAATAGCAGTTAGACTTATATACCGCTTCATAGGGCTTTCAGCCCTCTCTAAGCGGTTTACAGAGTCAGCATATCGCCCCCACAATCTGGGTCCTCATTTTACCCACCTCGGAAGGATGGAAGGCTGAGTCAACCCTGAGCCGGTGAGATTCATCTGGTTCACCTGAACCGCTAGCGGAAAATGCAGGTGGGCCCGCCTACCCATTCCGGCTCTATGCCGACCTATTTAGGCACGTTTTTGAGGCCAGGCGCATGCACGAAAGGGGTGAAGCAAGCGCGTTGGGGGGGGGGGTCGCACGGCAAACCGGTGGTAACAAAATGTAAAACACAGCGCTGGTGTGGAACCTTCTTGAGACTGCTGAAACAACTTGTGTTGTAGACAGTGATATATTATCCCTTCCCCTCTGTTGAGAGGGGGCTGTTCAATTTCAGAGGGCTAACAACCAGATGACTCCAAAGAGTGTAAATCCTTCCCTTCCTCGCCATTCATCTAGAACCGAAGAAGCTTCTTGGGATGAGAAGCAAAATGTTTTCAAAGGGGAAAAAAAACCACAAGGAAGTCCAGTTGTTTTTTTTGGAAAAGCACTTTTGGGATATACAGTCAAACAGATGATCCAGATGCTCACACAGATGCTCTTCCAGGGTTTCCCTGCCAAAAATAGACTTTCTGCCTCTACAACAACAGTAATATCACAAAGGCAGCCATTGTGGTATAGTGTTTAAGGTGTTGGACTAGAACCATAGGAATCCCAAGTTACTAGTTCAGGGGTGTCAAACTCGATTTCATTGAGGGCCACAGCAGGGTTGTGTTTGACCTCGGGAGGCCGGCTGGGCGTGGCCAGCTTGACATCACTCGTGTCAGAGGCACCTGTGGTGTCCCAAGTGCTAACACAGGACTTCCCTCAGACCCTCCCTCACTGTCATTATAATCTTCCTTCCTTTTCCTCTTCTTCCTTCCCCTCTTTCCTTCTTTTTCCTTCCTTGCCTTCTTTCCTTCTTTTTCTTTGTCTTTCCCTTTCTCCTTTCCTGTCACTTCTTTCGTGCTCAAAATGTTTTGCTTTTAATTTGTTTTGCTAGACCTCTGCCAGTGAAAACAGAACTCAGGCCCCGTTTTCTGCTGAGACGGCCTCCTGCAACCGCACAGCCCCCCCTCCTCCTGAGCTCCATTTTTGCTGGCAGAGGGCTGCAGGAGGCTGTTGCAGCCAAAAACGGGGCCTAGGAGGGCCACGCACAGCCCTCCCAAGCTCTGTTTTTGCTGGCAAAGGCCCTGTGGGCCAGTCCTTTCCAGGGTGGTACGGCAGGCCAGATCTAAGTATCCCGCAGGCCGGATCCGGCCCATGAGCCTTGAGTTTGACACCCCTGCTCTAGTCTGTCCTCCGCCATAAAAATTCCTCGACTGATTTTGTGTGAGTCTTAGTGTTGCTTACCTCAAGAGGATTTTTGGGGGAATAAAACTAAGAACTAGGTGTTCTTTTTGTAATATTTCATCCAGTTTTGGTCACCACAATATAAAAAAAGGATGTGGAGACTCTAGAAAGAGTGCAGAGAAGAGCAACAAAGATGATTAGGGGACTGGAGACTAAAACATATGAAGAACGGGTTGCAGGAACTGGGTATGTCAAGTTTAATGAAAAGCAGGATTAAGGGTGACATGACAGCAGTCTTCCAATATCTCAGGGGCTGCCACAAAGAAGAGGGAGTCAAGCTATTCTCCAAAGCAGCTGAAGGAAGGACAAGATGGAATGGGTGGAAACTATTCAAGGAGAGAAGTAACCTAGAACTTAGGAGAAATTTCCTGACAGCTAGAACAATTAATCAGTAGAACAACTTGCCTTCAGAAGTTGTTATTAATCCACTGGAACTTTTAAAGAAGAGATTGGACAGCCATTTGCCTCAAATGATATAAGGTTTCCTGGTTGAGCAAGGGGGTTGGATTAGATGACCTCCAAGGTTCCTTCCAATTCTGCTATTCTGTAATGTTCTCCTTCCCCCTCTCAGCTTTTTGATGGTCACTTTGACACCAAGATAGGACCTAAAGTGGACAGCGAGAGCTATCAGCGGATTGCTGCAAGCATTGGATGTGCCACAAACAATGTACTATTCTTGACGGATGTCACTCGAGGTAATAAAGCTAGTGGGTGCTCCCTGGTGTGGTGAGAGGGTACATGTCTAATTGGTGCTAGTGGCAAGACGGGAGCGCGTGTCCTGAAGGTCAACAGCGGTGTAGAGCAAAGTTTTGCAAAAATAATTGTCTTATGTAATTCCCCTGTTAGGGAGTAAGAGCTGCAGAGGAGATTCATTGGATTTAAAACTGATTGAGTTGAATGTTTGACACCACCAGGTGGAGTTTGGAAACCTCTGTCCGGGCTCATGATTTTACGGCAACCACAATCCACTAAAGTCTGCTGTGTTACTTCCGCAGTGTCGGAGTTAGAAATTGCCAAAAAAGAAAAGGAAGGGGGAATATCCCTATTTTAATTCATCCCACATTTTTTTTTAAAAACTGACTTGCAGAGGTGGTATTCAGGTGGTTTAGACCGGTTCACCCGAACTACTAGTGGAAATTGCGGAGAGAAAGACTTATCTGTACATGGACCAAACAGGTGATACCCTGGAAGTAGACAGTTCAGTGCTGTCCGGCCATAAGCAATGGTGGCACAGTGGTTAGAGTACGGTACTGCAGGCTACTTCTGCCGACTGCCAGCTGCCTGCAATTTGGCAGTTCGAATCTCACCAGGTTCAAGGTTGACTCAGCCTTCCATCCTTCCGAGGCGGGTAAAATGGTTCCACCACAAATCCACAAAGCCCTTATCCGCGGAGACATAAGCGCAAAGACTAATTCACGCTGTTCGAAGTGCTAAGGAAAAACGCGACCCTACCGCGATGACATAATCGCGGAGGGCAAATCTGTGCATTCCCAAGCACTCAGCATCCTAAACCTAACCCTAAACCTAACCCTAACTTAACCTAACCCTAACCCTAAAACAAACCCCTAAACCTAATCCTAACCCTTACCTTAATTTAAATCCACTTTCTGCCGCCGCGCTGTTTTAAAGCGCCCTTCTGTCGCCGCGCTGTTGTCGCGGCGGTGATGACGCGCGGTGATGACATCGCGGCTTTAGCGACGCGATTTTATCACCGCTATTTTGACGAGCACGGTTTTGTTGTGCCACTGGGTAAAATGAGGACCCAGATTGTTGGTGGGCAAGAGGCTGACTCTGTAAACCACTTAGAGAAGGCTGTAAAGCACTGTGAAGCGGTATATAAGTCTACATCCTATTACTATTGTCTAATGAGTCACGCTTTGTGTCCTTTAGAAGCAGATGCTGCCGAAGAAGCAGACATGCACGTGGCCATAGTGATCCGGCCGGGCAACGCAGGACTGACGGACGATGAGAAATCGTACTACAGACTCATAACCTCTTTCAGCGAACTGTTCCTGCCCTCCTCTGCTTAACGTTTGCACCTAGGATTAAGGAAGGGATGCGGAAAGAGAGAGGAGCAGCTGAGAAAATCATCCTTACTGTTTTACCGTCGTTCCTGCCGGCGATGAAAGAGTCCCGAAAACAGAACTATGGGGCGCCTGCCCCCCCCCCCCCCCCGATGACACATAATTGAACCCGATGGAAAATTTGCCCGTTCTGTGATGGTAGACAAGTGAAGCTCTCAAAGGTTTTTCTTTGGATTGGCACATGGAAGAGTCAAGAGGTGCATCTCAAAACGAGAAGATCCTTCTGTCTTTTTGAGGTCAACCGGTGGGATACAAAGCCCACCTCCCATTCAGTTCAAAGGGGCCAGCAGTGGAGGCTTTCCTTAGGGGATATGTTCTCTTGGGTGTATACTACAAACTCTCCTCTTTTATTGGCGTTCACACTTGATTGGAGGATTTCAAAGTCTTCGGTGCTTCTTGTTTGTAGGGAACGTAGGGGAAATCCAGACTATTTATAGTTGAAAAATGTTGCAAGCTGAGCTCTCTGAATTGATTGGTCCTGGAAAGGGAAGGAAGAAGTAGCGCGGGCAGCATTAACCGAATCAAAAATGCAAGCTAGTCAGAACGTCTGTGCCAACCGGAACATGTTTGCATGTGGAAGGCATGATTGATCCTTTGTCGCAAGAGTTGCATGAGTCCTCAAAGGTGGCCCTACTTAACCTAAGGAGGAAAGGGGGTGCTTTTTAAAAAAAAAAAATTTCCCCCGGGGATCAAATTGCTATAAAATTTGCATTCTAAATCCTGCAGGTTAGTACTTCACCTATTGCACTTGAAGGTGTAATGGAGACCTTTAATCGTTTTGTGGGGCTTCACTTGTTCCTTTTACGAGCAGCGTTTCAAGAGGGGTAAGCATGTCTCAGTGTCTACTACGGTTCCACCACAAAACCGCGTTCGACTAAAGCGCACTCGACGAAACCGCGTAGCTGACGTCATCACAGGGCGACAACAGCGCAGACAGAAGCACGCTGTAAACGCTAAACCTAAAATTAACCCCTAAACCTAACCCCCCTAAACCTACACCTAACCGCCCTAAACCTAATCCTAAACCTAACCCTAAACCTAATCCTAGCCCTTAACCTAACCCTAACCCTAACCCTTAACCTAACCCTAAACCTAACCCTTACCTTAAGTTGAATCGGCTTGCTTTCAAAGCGCTATTTAAAGCGCCCTTCTTTCTCCGCGCTCGCTGTTGTCGCCCTGTTGATGACGTTAGCAACGCGGTTTAATCTGGCGCGCTTTAGTCGAGCGCGGTTTTGTCGTGCCACGGTTTACTACCCCCTCTTCCTTCCCATTTGGTTGATTTTTTTTTCCCCAAGCCTCCCCGGCGTTTCAGCAATCCAGAATGGAAGTCCTGGTCTCTTCAGCATGTTGCGCATTTTATGTTCTGCTAGAACTAATATTTTGTCTCCTCAAACCCTGCTCCTTTTCACTAATGATGTAAGGGGAACAATCCCCAATTCCTATTGAACGGAAGTCACGCCAATCTTGTTTTTTTCCATTCGCCCAACCTATTTAGGAGTTACAGCCAGGGGTGGGCTTTCAAAAATTTTAGCAAGGGGTTCTCTGCCCGGTTGCTGGGTGGGCGTGACCTAGTCGGCCTCCTGTTTTTTTGCCTGCCTCGGGATCCGGAGGCTTTCCTCGAGTCTCCGGGAAGGTGAAACCAGGCTCCGAAGGCCTTCTAGAGGCCAGAAACAGGCCCGTTTCCGGCCTTCCTGAACTTCCAGTAGGCCAGTTTTTCACCGTTCCCGAGCCCGTGCGCGCGGCTTGCATCCATTACCTGCATCCAAAATGAGCCGCATGGGGACTCCTAGGAGGGGTGGGCGTGGCCAGCCAGGAGTGGGATTTGGGGGGGGGGGGGTCTCCAAACTGCACAGAATCTTACTTAGAAGTTCTCCCGAAACCCTGCGAACCCCCAGCAGCCTTTCTTGGAAATGGGCCTATTGTAACAACTGCAAAGCTGGATAAAGTACTGAAATCATTAAGATGTCGTCCCAATTTAACTGGAAATGTCCAGAGAATCTAGTAGGCTGCCTGGAAGGGAGCGAACACACAATGTCTTAATTCCAAAATTTGATGTCCTCTCTGTTATGTATGTTGTGGGCAGCCCTCCCAGTACTTCAAGATGTTGTTAGAATCGGCCTTGCGGTTGTGTTCCAGGGCTTGGTGTGTTACACACAAACAAGTAGCTGATCCTCAGAAATCCACTATACAATCCATGTAGGAAAAGTCAGACACGGTTATTAAAATTCTCATGTATTCAGCTTATAAATCTTTCCCAGACTGGATGCTAATGGAAAGTGGCTCCATATTACCAATTTAGTCATTTGTCAGCCTTGTGGTGCATGTCTTGCCTTTAAATAAAATCTACGACTGAAGTAGAAGACTTGTGTCTAAAAGTAGCTTCAGCTTAGGTTGTTGCTGTTCTCACCTAGGCTTCCCAAGAAAGCATAAATCATAATCTTCGCCCCAAAACCTCTCTTTTATTTATACGGCTGTGAATTATGGTCATTCCCAGTCCGCAATGCTTCACAAACAGTCTGTGAAGATTCCGACAGATGTCTGCTCGACTTGCCACAGTCCTTCAGGGGAATGTTGATAAACACCCACTTTATCTCCCTTGGAATGCTGCCAGAGGCCCAATTGCCAAATTTAGCACAGAGTCAAACCGAACTTTTCAAAGCTTGAACCAACCAGACGAACTAATTGCTTCCTGCAAAAGCTCACGTCCCGTTCATTCTTCTTTTGTGTCTTATGGAGGGGCCAATCATCTCCAAGCCTTACTCCCGAGTCGACCCTGATTTCTCAGCTGTTCTTCTGGCAGCTCTGCGCATGCGCACAGTAGGAACAGGCTCCTGCTGTTCTTCTGCCTCGCTCGTGTCAGACTCCGGAGGCAGCAAATAACTACCAGAGGGCCTTGGCCCTCTCTCTGCCTCCGACACAGAGCCTTCGCCGGAGCCTTCCCCAGACTCCAGGACTGGCCCATGTTCCTCCCCAACCTCCTCACTGTCCGACTGCTGGCCGCTGGCAGGCCACAACAGTTGCCCATAAAATGTGCGTTTGTGTGTGGGGGGGGGAATCAACTTTTATTTTTTACTGCTGATAACTTGTTCAATCTCCTTCCAGTTTCCAACAAAGACAATCCTGTCCAGATCAAGGAATTTTCTGTCTGGTAACTAAACCTGTAGGTATTTGATTCAGATTTTCCTCAGACATGTGTCCTTTACTGAGGCCCAGATCCAGATCAATACAGGTAGTCCTCAACTTACAACAATTCATTTAATGACCGGAGTTACAACAGCATTCAAAACAGTGGTTTTTCCACACTTAGGACCAATCCAGCATCCCCCATGGTCAACGTGATTTACCGTGACCCGACAAAAGGGTGAACGACAAAACCACGCCCGACTAAACCGCGTCGCTAAAACCGCAACGTCATCAGCGCGGAGACAGAAGGGCGCTTTACAACAGCGCGTCGGCAGAAATCCGATTTAAGTTAAGGTAAGGGTTAGCATTACGGTTAGGGTTAGCGTTATGTTTAGGGTTAGGGTTAGTTTTACAGCGCGCTTCTGTCGCCGCGCCGTTGTTGGCACGATTCAACGCTCATTCGTCAGAGCGCTTTAGAACACGCGGTTTTGTCGTTCGCCCTTTTGTCGGTGAACCATGATTTACATTCAGATATCTTGACAACTGGTTCATATTTATGATGTCCCAGGGTCATGTGACCATCTTTGGCAACCTTCGGACATTCAAAGTCAATGGGGGAAGCCGGATTCACTTAACAACCGTGTTACTAATTTAACAATTGCAATGATTCACTTAACTAATGTGGCAAGTCATAAAATGGGACAAAACTCAACCAATTTCTCACTTAGGAAGTTCCAGGCTTAATGGTGGCCATAAGTCGAGGACTACCTATATTACTCCTTGCTCTGTTCTTCTCCTTTCCTACTACAGAGCTTAGGAAGAAAAGAGTGCAAATACAGATGGTCCCCAGCTTACAATTATAATTGAGCCTGGAATTACAGCCATAAGTCACGCTAAGCCGTTAAGTGAGCCATCATAGGACCAAGGATCAACCTGATTTTACATTTTTTGCAGCCTCGGCAGTCATTAAGTGAATATCATCATAGATGTTAAACCATTGTGGGGTTTTTTGTTTGCCAGAAACAAGAAGTAGATGCCAGTTTCCACCAAAGAATATTGTAAATACGAAAATAAATGAATGAAATTGCAGTCATGCGGCCACAGGTACTGCAAACGGTCATAAATGCGAGCAGCTTGCCAAGCGTCCAAAATACGATCCCGTGACCAGAGAGAGCAGCCATTGAAACTGAATTCAGGTCATGAGGTCCATAACAACTTTGAATGGTCAGTAAGTGACCAGTTATAAGTCAAGGATTACCTGTACATTCCCCATGGAGAAAAACGTAACTTTCATATAATTCCCTCTACCTTTAGTTTTGGCTGAATTGCTTCTGGATTATCAGTTTCTTCCCTGCAAGAACACAGGTGTTTCTGTAAGTATTTGCGCAACAAAGCTATTCTCAGTGGGCTCCTTTGAATATTTTTAATTGCTTGGCATTTGGGCTCAGCTTTATAAAGCAGGCAAGGATATAAATATGTTGTGTAGGTGCAAGCACAAAACAAGGCCCAAGCTTTCCATAAAAGAAATTTATTGAGTGGTCACGTGTCAGTATGCAGTTATGAAGTCTTTGCTCAACCATATTGAAAAATGTGCCGTAAGAAATACTTAAAAGGTATTTACACTCTTATCGTGAAAAAGAGTTCGGTTGCATATTCAATGGAGAGAGAGGAAATGTTCACAAAACAATTTTTTTCCTCCCTTTCAGGAAAAAAAAATGCAAAATATAAATGATACAACATAAAACATTTTTTAAAAAATTCACAATGAACTATTTACAGTAAAACACATTCTAACAGAAACCCATTTAGCTGCTTGTTGGTGGATTTCTTATATTTTCAACCTTTTCGTAACTGCAGACGCACAGCTGGTTTGGATTCCTCTACAGCTGGGGTAAGCAACCTGTTAACCCACCAGATGTTTGTAATATAATCTCTTGCCCTTGGCCATCCTGTCCAGAGCTGATGGGAAAACGAATTCCAAAACATCTGAACAGCATTTAGCTATCTACACCTTCCTTACAGCCACTCTTGTAAACCCGTCTACTATAGAAACACTTGTGTATTTTACAATTCTGTGTGCGTTTTATGTCCTACTGTAGAAAACCATTACCACTTTGACAGGTCTCCTATTTCTAATTATTAAACTTAAGCTTTTCACCCAATTCACTGCTCTCCCCGTTAAATATTTTCTGACTCCTAATTCAAGCATTCACTATCTCAATCGAGATTGTGGCCCAATTCTTGAAATTTAATGTTTTGGACTTAATCCAATTTATGTTTCAAGCCCCCCCCCCTCTCCCCCATTTATGTTTTGTGAGACTTCCTCTGATGTAAAGGTAGAAAGGATTGTGTGGCAAATAATTTCATCCCAAAAGTCTAGACCTTCAACTGTAGTGATTTGATTATTCCATATGGCAAATTAGCAACTTTTCAATTGCCCCTTTACAAAGGGCAATTGAATGTTCTACTTGAACGTTCCAACCTCTGCTGATTTTATTTTTTGTTGCCACTTCAAGCCACGTTAACACTTTTCTCCTTAAGTAACAGTTCTACCCCACAGCTTCACACTGGCGTATCTAGTCTTAAAATTCCAGCATAGAAACATCTTCCAATATCTGGGAAAAAAAAGATGTGTTAAATGTACAGGCCTTATATGGGAAAAAGAAAAGTCATATGCAACTTGGAAAAATCGCCTAGGAAAGAGGATTTTGCAGGAAGAGGCCCTTGAGATTCCTGCCTCTATGCCAATATTAAAGGCTCAGAAACAATCCTATCCTATCCCAATCCTAACAAGACCATCATCCATTCACCGGGCCCCAGAGGGAAGCCGCATAAAAATGTCCCTGTTTCTTTGTCTTCTTGTTCCCCGAGTCAGTGAGAAGTGAACCTTTTTTTCAGTATAAAGGGGGGGCAAAAGCACCAGAATATGGGAAGTCAATCAAAGGCCTGGTTTTTGTGAGGTCAAGCACCATCTGCTCACTCGAATGGACCAAGCTGCAGTAAAATTGGACAGTCTAAAATGCAAAAAAAAAATGGGAGGGAAAAATAAGATTGCACCTCAGCAAACGACTGAAGCCATAAAGTCAGTAAGACAGGAAACCAGTTTGCAAACCTCCACAATAATCGACGTGGGAACTGTAGATTCCATGGCCAAATGTACAGGTTTTAGTAAAGCTTACACGCACAATGATCTGCAAGATACTAACTGTGGTATCACACTCCTAACCCTGTCACACGCATAGCCTGTCTTCTGTATGGTGTGTGCATAATAAAATCAGATGCAGCTTGCATTGCAACTTGACACTTGGGTTTTGCAAATCTGGATACACCTCCACCACCCGGTCGATGCCCTGTGATATGTCCACAGACCATGGTTGCTGCGTAACCCTGGTCTTCTTGCAGGTAACATGACCCTCCCTTTCCATTTTTCACAGTCAAGGTGCAACCGCATATACTGTACAGTATGCAGATAGCAATTGTTCATAGTTCTCTGCTGCCTCTTGCATAACATAACATAATGCGAAATTAGTAAGTTCTTTCAGTCAGTCACAAAGGAACTATGGGGGGAAAAACGTAAACCCAGCATCTCATACCGTGTTATAAAATGCCTTAAGCAAAAAAAAAAAAAAAAGGCGAAGAGGTAGTGTGAACAAAATGTTTCAAACTGAGCCATTTGGTAGGCTAAGCACCCTGTCCTAAAAGCGCAACCACTTATCCTAAGCAAGACTCGGAATGTTTTGAACATTGGGCGAAATGCGCCAGCAATGCTCTGCTTTGAGCCCGGAAAACGTGGAGGAAATTAAATGCTTTGCACTTGTATTTCAGGCAAGAATGTCCTGAAAGAGGTGGAGGGTTTTTTTTCCCCCCTCCAAAAAGCAACCAGACTTTGAAGACGTTTCGCTACTCATCCAAGAAGCTTCTTCCGTTCTGAGTGAAGAACTGAAAGGAACTGAAGTCAGAACGGAAGAAGCTTCTTGGATGAGTAGCGAAGCGTCTTCAAGGAAAAACAAAAGTCCAGTTGGGACAACCACGATCCAGGTGACTGAGAATCTCCACAGAATTTTGACGCAGGGTGTTTGTGCTCAAACCGAAAGCGATTCAGTTGGAAACATTTAGATATATATATATATATATTTTGGAATCCATGCAAAGAAGCATCTGGTTCATTCTTCGGAAGAAAGTTTGGGCGATCGCAGAGAGAAATTAGCAAAAACAAAAAGACTAAATCACGGTAAATGAAAGGGGCCGTTGAGTTCAATCCTTTGACATCAAACATCATCCGCCTGGTCAGTTTGGGAGTTGGGTTACACCTGATCCGTCTGATACTCGGAGGCTTCAGAGAGGGTTTCGGAGAAGCTGAGGAAATTCTCTTGGTACTCGGAGCAAATGATCTCGAACCGGTAGTGTCTGAATTCCACCGCGAAGGAGCCGAAGAAACACAGGAAGCACATCACCATTCCCCACTGGATCCGTGACGCCTGCATGTGCAACTTAAACTGATTCATCAAAATGAAATCTGAAGGAGGGTCAAGGAAAAGGCACAGAAACATACACAGTAAGAGGAGCAAGCATTAAAATGCCTCTGGGAATCAGAGCTATATCTGAAACCTACCGTATTTTTCAGAGTATAAGATGCACCGGAGTATAAGATGCACCAAGATTTTTGATGAGGCAAATTAAAAAAAAAAAAGTTTTTGCACTCTGCAGACCTCCCAAAAACGGGCGTTTTTTGTCAAAAAAAATGGCATGCATAGCCTTTAGGAGGCTTATAGAGTGCTCCTAGGGGCTGGGGGGAGGCAAAAACGAGCAAAAAAACAGTCCATTTTTCGCTCATTTTTGCTCTCCCCAGCCCCCAGGAGCACTCTGGAAGCCTCCTGAAGGCTATGCATGGTCATTTTTGCAAAGGGGGCGGGGTTTCAGCAGGCCAAAAATGCAGTATTCAGTGTATAAGATGCACCCAGATTTTCATCCTCTTTTGGGGGGCAAAAGGGTGTGTCTTATACTCCAAAAAATATAGTACATCCCATCCAGTGGTGGGATTCAAAAATTTTTACTACCAGTTCTGTGGGTATGGCTTGGTGGGCATGGCAGGGGAAGAATACTGCAAAATTCCCATTCCCTCCCCACCCTACTAACCTGCTTTCCAGTTCTGTTCTCTTGTGGAGGGCAACAAAAGAAGACCAAGCCAATCAACTGGGACTTTGGAGGCAGCAAATAGATGGGGGCGGAGTCAGCCAGAGGTGGCAGTCTCCAACTACTAAAAATTTCTGCTACCGGTTCAATAGAACCAGTCAGAACCGGCTGAATACTACCTCTGATGCCATCGAACCCACGCCTCACCAGGAAAAGCAGCATTAAAGGCAGTCCTTGACTTACAACCATTTGTTGAGTGACGGTTTAAAATGACATGGGCACTGAAAAAAGTGATTTATGACCATTTTTCACACACAGTCGCAGCATCCCCATGATCACGCGATCAAAAGTCAGGAGCTTGGCAACCGGCATGTATTTATAAGGATTTCAGTGTCGGGGGGACGGGACATGTGATCACTTTTTGTGATCTTCCAATCACATTTTCTTAAGTTATTAAATATTGTAGAATACAAAATACAACAGTAAATAAGAGGACAATGTGCGGGAAGGGAAAAGGGGAAAGAGAAAGAAAAGTGAGGAAAGATAGGAAAACTTTTTGTGATCTTCTGACAAGTCAATGAGGAAGCCAGATTCACTTAACAACTGTGTTATTAACTTAACAACTGCAGTGATTCACTTAACAACTGTGGCAAGGTCATAAAATGGGACAAAACAACTCTCTTGCTTAGCAATGGAAATAGTTGGCAGAATTGTAAGCTCTATTTCGTATTGCTTATTCAACCAAGGTTTGGAACTTCGTTAGTCACGAGAACAAAACCATATCAACCTAAGCAACTGGAAACGTTATTCCTGGGCTGATAAGATTCATACATATATTGCTGCTTGTGTCCGCCCCCCCCCCCCCCCAGTATATATTCATTAACACAAAGATTAGATATCGCATGTTACAATAAAGGTAAGTTTCTCAGGAAGACGAGGCGTATGCCATCAGACTGATTGTGATTAGGGTAGGTGATTAAGTAGTGTTTTGCACAACCCTAAAGTTCTACAAGAATTTGATAAGGCATAGCATATGTGGCAGATTAAGGGGAAAAAAAGGATGAATAAATATATTTGAAACACCGCCATTTTTTTAAATCTTCAGGGTTTGTCTCTGGTGTAGGCAATCTGGGAAAAATTTCTTTCTAACTAACAGATTCCACAGCCTAAATAGGTTTGGAAAATCTTTGACATAAAGCATTAGATCTGGAATTTTAAATAGCATAAGCCTATATTCAAGACCTGCTTAAAAATGATCTCATCAAGAAAGAAGCAGGATATTCCCTGTGGGTTATTTTCTCAAGCTGTAGGAACGTCCCAGTGGTCTATGGGTTGGCCTCCAGCTGTTTTTAGATTGAAATTTTCATAATTTCACAATACTGAACTTTCTGTTTGAGTTCAGGGCTGCGCATTTTCCATTCCTTTTCTAGGGAGAGAACATTCCACAGAAAAATCCAAATAGACTTTGAAAATTTAGATACACATGAACATTGGAATACTAAGAAAAATATCTAGCAAATTCATTTTCCATTGAATGATTAAACTATTAAACATAGAGAGATCCTGTCTGTTCACTGCAAGTCTCATGTGGATACACCTGTATTCACACAATGCGGACAGCCACAAATGCTATCAAAGAATGCAAAAACATGTCCATGTTATTGCCGCCCCATTGCGCTGAAATTTTGACCAAGATTTCAGCTTACTCTGCCATCCAAATGCTGTCCTTACTCTGCTGTCCTTATTTTCCATAAACCCTGAAAACAGTTTTTTTAAGGTTTATGGAAAATAAGAGTTTGAAATCAAAATATATGGATTTATGTATAAATCTAGAATGGTGGATATTCCAGGCTTGGACAACATAGATGTACCATGTTTGGATTTTGGATTTGGATTTATTTATTTATAGGCCGCCCTTTTCCCTGAGGGGACTCAGGGCGGCTTACAATCAAAAGGAAGGGGAGTGTAGGACAATACGAAAAAAGAAATGTGCACAAAGTAAATTAGACAATAAAACTCAACATTCACTCAGCATTCGGGAGGGGCGAAATAAGATTATCCCCAGGCCTGACGGGTTAGCCAGTTCTTGAGGGCTGTGCGGAAGGCCTGGACGGTGGTGAGGGTACGAATCTCCACGGGGAGATTGTTCCATAGTGTCGGAGCCGCAACAGAGAAGGCTCTCCTCCGAGTAGTCACCAGTCGGCACTGACTGGCGGATGGAATACGGAGGAGGCCAACTCTATGCGATCTGATGGGACGCAGGGAGGTAATTGGCAGAAGGCGGTCTCTCAAATAGCCAGATCCACTACCATGGAGCGCTTTATAGGTGGTGAGTAGGACCTTGAAGTGCACCCGGAGACCAACAGGTAGCCAGTGCAGCTCACGGAGGATCGGTGTTATGTGGGCGAACCGTGGTGCGCCCACGATCACTCGCGCGGCCGCATTCTGGACTAGCTGAAGTCTTCAGATGCTCTTCAAGGGCAGCCCCATGTAGAGCACATTACAGTATTCCAGCCTAGAGATCACAAGGGCTCGAGTGACTGTTGTGAGGGCCTCCCGATTCAGGTAGGGCCGCAACTGGCGCACCAGGCGAACCTGGGCAAATGCCCCCTTAGATGTTGTGCATCTAAGATTTTAATTAAGCAGCTATGTGTGATGAACAGGGTAAGAATAAGGTTACAGCATCTGCAAATTCATTAAGTGGACTTTTTTATATTGCACTGAAATCCCTGGTTTTCCAGAGTCTTTTTAAGAAGTAAATCAGTACATCAAGAACAATGTTTTTCAAACTGTGATTATAATAATAATAATTAGCTGCTGCAAGAAGATCACACATCCTGGCTACAAACAATGGCATGACAAAATAGCAAAAATGGTTCATTGGAAGATCTGCAAGAAATAACATTTCCTGCAAGCAAAAAGTGGTGGGAATCACAAAATAGATAAACTGGTAGTAAATGAAGAAGCTAAAATGCTCCAGGACTTTAGAATTCAAACAAAGCATCTGCCACGTAACATCCCCAACTTAGCAATTTTAGATAAGAAAGACAAAGAAATCTGTGAAGATAGTGAACATTGCACTACCTGGAGATAGCAAAACAGAAAAGAAAAAATGGGGGGTGGGGGGAGGAATCAAAAACTATAAAGGCCTGCAAATAGAAGTAGAACAACGGTGGCAAAAGAAACAAATGTAATACTATGAGTAACATGTGCATTGGATGCCATCCCAAAACATCTGGAGCACCAGTTAAACACCATCAGTCCAAAAAATCACCATCAGTCAATTGCAAAAGGCAACTCTGCATGAACTCTTTATGACAATACCCTTTAACACAGGGCTGAAATCAGTGGTGGGTTTCAAAAAATTTAGAACCTCTTCTGTGGGTGTGACCTGCTTTGTGGGAGTGGCTTGTTGGCCATGTGACTGGGTGGGAGTGGCTTGCCAGCCATGTGACTGGGTGGGCATGGCCAACTTGCAAAATGTGGTGAAACTCACTTAACAACGCTCTTGCTTAGCAGCCAAAATGTTGGCTCAGAAACTCTGGCATTTGAAGCACACAAGTCTTAAATCTGTCAAGTTACAAGACCCTTGCACCCCTAACCCTTTAGAAAAAAAACACCAGGGGTGTTCAAACCTGACAGCTTTAAGACTTGTGGACTTCAACTCCCAGAATTCCTCCTCCATCCATGTTGGCTCAGAAACTCTGGCATTTGAAGCACGCAAGTCTTAAAGCTGTCAAGTTACAAGACCCTTGCACCCCTAACCCTTCAGAAAAAAATCCCCAGGGGTGTTCAAACTTGACAGCTTCAACTCCCAGAATTCCTCCTCTCGCTCTTCATCTTGATGATGTGCGGATGGGCGGTGGGGGGGAGCTGGAACCGATTCTAAATGGCATTGTAGATTTGTGGAACCTCTTCTATATAGAAGAGGTTAGAACTGGCAGGAACCCACCTCTGGGTGAAATCCATCAGGTTCTGACAGGTTCTGCAGAACCGGTAGTGGAAATTTTGAATAGTTCGGAGAACCGGCAAATGCCACCTCTGGCTGGCCCCAGAGTGTGGAGGGAATGGAGATTTTGCTGTATCCTTCCCCTGTCCTCCTCACCAAGCCACACCACGCCCACCAAGCCACGCCCTTAGAACCGGTAGGAAAAAAAAAATGAATTTCACCACTGCTTTAACATCATCACTGTGCAACCAACTGCAATAATTCAAATGCGGCTAATTTTTAAACACTAAAGCTTTGTTTCTTCAACTATTGAAACCTGGGAAATTTGAAAACCCCTAATCTGGGCCATTTGGCTTTAAAATGGGGTTTTCTCCAAACATCAAATGAAGTGCATTTAAAAAAAGCCACAGAACTGAATTTAGTAACAGTCCAGAAACAGCTTATCAGGATGCAAGCTGGGTGTTGTTTTTTTTAAGCAATACTTGCATTTTGAAAAGGATACAAAGGACTAGGCACAGAGTTATTGCCGCTGACAAAACCACGCGTGGGATTCCAGCTTTTCTACCTTCATTCTTCAAGTTTATTTTGAGGGTTAGGGCGGACTGAATCCAGCAGGCCATAGTGCCGAAACCAAAGGCCAAAAAGGTGCCAACGTTGTGTATTTCTTCATCATTGGAAAGCTAAAAAGGACACAAAACACGTGACTTTGGTTAATACACCCAGTTAAAAAAACAACAACACTCAGCCAACTTTTCCTAAGAATTCCACTTTCTATTGCTCAACTCAGAATGCCTTAATGTATCTGCAGTGTGCATTGGGATAGCTGAAGGTCTTTGCTTTCTATAGCCAAGAAGTGTTTTGTTTATCTTTTGACTTCCAAACTGATCTTTTGACTTCCAAACTGTAATTGTAAGGACTGTAATTGAGCCCAGAATTATAATACTAGGTCATGTTGGTGATTAAGTCGGTCTCCAAGTGACCTATCCAATTTTATGACGTTTTTCTTCCAGTTTAACATTTTATTGAGTTATAAACTATTGTAAAATACAAAATAAAATAGAAAAGGAAGTGGGGAGGAAAAGGGGAAAGAGAAGTGAGGAAGGATAAGGAAAAAAAGAAAAGAAAAAGAAACATCGAGACTTCTGACTCCCTCTGTCGCAGTAAAAATAAGGCCTTAACATCGAATCACAACTTTTTGCTTTTTCACAATAATACGAACAAGCCATTTCTGTAATGATCCATCAATCTAATCGGTAAAACAAAAATTTCATTCTTCTCCACTTCAAGCACGAAGTTCAGAAGCAGATTTTGTGACTTTTTTCTGAAGTAGTTGTTTAGAAAACAGGGCAGCCTTTAAGTGAATCCATTGCCTGCGGCTGGGTGTTTTTGCCAAAAACCAGAAGTTCAAAAACATTGTAAATCAGGGGTGTCAAACTCAAGGCCCTTAAATCTGGCCTGCGGAACGGCCTGGAAATAACAAAGGACTGGCCCGTGGTGCCTCTGGCACCCAAAATGGAGCGCAGGGGGACTGCACATGGACACACACACACACACGTGCCCCGTTTTGGCCAGTGAAGTGTTGCAGGAGGCCGTCCAGGCCGAAAATGGGGCATGGGGGCCCGCGTGGAAACACATACACACACACCGTTTTGGCTGGCAGGATGCTGCAGGAGGCATCCGTCCTGTCTCCACCCCCCACCCACCCCGTCCGCCCGGCCCGCAGAGGAGAACTACAATCCTGATCCGGCCCTCACAGAAATCCAGTTTGACACCCCTGTTGTAAATTGTGGTGACCACAGGATGCTGTGAATACAGACTGGTTGCCAAGCACCAAAAATATGATCACACGGCTAGAGGGGCAGAACTCAAATCTGGGTCATAACCTGGAGAAGCAACTGGTCATAAACGGAGGACTACCTACAGCTCTTACATAATTTGGAGCTATGAGTTAAAGGATGTTGACGTTCTTATGCCATTTCCGAAGAAGACCAAAAGAGATCACTGAGACAGTTCCACCTTTTCATCATCTCTTATCCCAGATAACGTAGGTACTAATTAGACTGAGGCTGCCTATGGATTCTAGCTCACCCTGGTCTATTAACAGTAAGCATATTTTATTTCAGATGTGCAGGTTTTCATCTCCTAATAGACCACAGTCCTATTCTTGTGCAAATCCATCAGTCTTGTTTCTTGTGCTCGTTTCTTGTTTATTTATGAAGATACCACTATCACAAATTTGCCAAATCTCTCAGGTGCCTGGAGCCAAAGAGGTAACACAGAAACTTTTATGGTTTGACCCCCAATCAAGATTTTGGCCCATGGAAATACAATTTATGTACTATATATCCAGGCAGCCAGGTATGTTCAATGGCTCCTGCCCTTCTGCCATATAGTTTTTCTACAGAAAAACTGGAGGAAGTTGTTTTGCTGAAGCGAGACAAATGTCACCAAGAGATCTTGCTAAGCACACAATTACCTTCATTGTCTAGCATAATGGCTTAGTCAATTCAGAAGAAAGCCATTTATAGGTAACTAGGACATTCATTAATTGGGACAGGAAAAAAGAGTTCTGGATGCTGTAAGCTGTAAGTCATAATTTGCTCCACTACATTTTATTGAATAAACCATAATAGTTTATGCAAAAAGGAATGCCTTAAGCCATGGCTAAATAGAATGGTATGTGATCTTGGGAGACTGGGCAAAGAGTCACTTCCAAGGGAAAAAATAAAGGTTTTCCCTGTTTATTCATTTCTGCCTCTAGGGGGTGGTGCGCATGTGCGAGGATTAAGATGGCTGCAAGGCTCCGTCCGCTCTAAAATCTACCCGACGAAATGCTGGAGAAACCGCGAGTAACATCTTTAAAATATAATATAAACAGCTCACCCGGGAAGCCTAAGACCCAGGGAGCCCAAAAAGATCAGTTGACGGCAGGGACTACCTCTTTGGAGATAGCCCCGAACCGCAAGGGCTCCAGCGTCTTTAGCGATCTCCATGCTGGTCGGGCCATTCGGCAGCGCGGAAGAGAATTTCGGGTTGGAAATGGCGGCGGCGTTCTTCGGGGGCTCCGTCGCCTGTTTCATCTTCTAGCTATGCTGGCTTGCGACGGGAGCGACCCACGACTGTGCATCCACCCCCAGGACCATCTCCGGGCCGTCAGGACGCTGCAGCTGCGGATTGCGGAGGTTTGGGCGATTCTGGCGGTTTCCGTGCTGCTTCATTTGCATCAGCTGTTCGGCGGCGAGGGGGGGAATATCAATTTGGTGGCAGTGGCATCGTATTTTGGCATCTCCATCGCCTCCCCCACCCCTGCCCCCCGTTTGCCTACAGGGGGATTGTGGAACTGGGGAGACCACCCCTGGAATTTGCAGACCTGGACGATCCCATTGGCCTCAGAGTCTCCGGTGCTTTTTGGACTGCCTTGCCTATCTAACATCGAGGGAGCAAGCGCCATCTTGGGAATAACGACGGGGTCTCTAGGCAATTACAGCGCCTGTTCCATCTTTTCCCATTTATTTTTAATGGTGTGCCTCTGGGAACTTCTTGGAATGGTTTTTCCACCAGAAGGAAGACTCTGGACTTGTTCTGCGGGTGGACAGATGATGACTGCACTGCGTGTGTGTTTTGAACCCCCACAGGACCCCCTGACTAACAAATTTATAGAAAAAGAGAGGGGTTATAAGACACTTCCCCACAGATACTATCTGAACTATAACTGGTCCTTAGCCATTTCAATTCTGAACATTGAGAGCCAATCTTTTACTGCCTGAACTCGCACCTTAAATTAATTAATTTTGCGCAATTATAATTTCTTTCTTTTCTTTCATCTTTTTCTTCTCTCTTTGCATGGGCTATGTATGAGGTACGCATGAGATGAATGAATGTCCCACTTTTATGATCATATTGTTGTAAAATTTTTGTGTTTTTTAACTTTTACGTGGGGACTGTTTGGGGGAGTGTTTGAGTATGTGTGATTCGGAGGACCTGCCGGGAGTTGCGGGGGCCATGGGGGTGGTTGAGGGGACCAGAGACACGGGAGAGGGTCGGGGTATTGCGGTCGTAACAGGGAGGGGCAGATACGGCGGGGACTTTAGGGCAGGCCATTACCGGGGAAGGAGGGTTCGCTACATTGCAGAGATCCCTCCTTCCGGCCCTAGGAGTCCCACTCCAAGACCAGATGGCGTAAGTAGTCAGGACCCTGGTCTCAGGCTGTTGTCGCTAAATGCCAGGTCTGTTGTTCATAAAGCTCCTCTCGTCCGGGACTTAATTTTAGACGAGAGGGCAGACCTGGCATGTATTACTGAAACCTGGCTGGGCCCAGAGGGAGGAGTCCCCCTTGTAGAGCTGTGCCCAGAAGGATTTCAGGTGCTGCATCAGCCGAGAGCCCAGGGAAGGGGTGGGGGTGTGGCCGCTGTCATCCGGGAGTCGTTAGTTCCTCGTAGGGTCCCTGCCCCGGAGATTGTCGGGTGTGAGTCTTTGCTGTTAAAGTTGGACCTCAAGGGTCAAGTGGGTCTGCTGCTAACGTACCTGCCTCCCAACAGCGTTGCAGCAGCCCTCCCCTCGCTCCTCGAGTCGGTAGCCGAGCTGGCAATTGAGTTCCCTAGGTTGATGGTCCTGGGGGACTTTAATTTGCCGTCGCTCGGTGAAAACTCTGATGGGGCGCAGGAGTTCATGGCTTCCATGACAGCCATGGGCTTGACCCAAGTAATTCGAGGCCCAACCCATTCAGCGGGACACATGCTTGACCTTGTATTTCTCTCGGAGCAGTGGATTTGTGAACTTGGTCTGAGGGGGAGTGACATCATACCCCTGTCGTGGTCAGACCACTGCCTACTGAGGCTCGACTTCCGGAGGCCAAACCCCCACTGTAGGGAGGAGGAACCGACCAGGTGGTTCCGCCCCAGGCGCCTTATGGAGCCGTCAAGGTTCCAGACAGAGCTTGGGGTTATTCCTGACACTCTCGCCCACAGTCCGGTGGAGACTCTGGCTGCTGCGTGGCACTCGGCAGCGTCGGAGGCCCTCGACCGGATTGCGCCACTGCGGCTCCTCCGAGGCAGCGGATCCCGGAGACCCCCTTGGTTCACCGAGGAACTCCGGGAGATGAAGCGCCGGAGGAGATGCCTAGAGCACCGTTGGAGGTCCGATAAGTCCGAATCGAACCGAGCAATGGTAACCACCTGCACCAGGGAATACACCAGGGCACTCAGGGCAGCAAAAAGATCCCACATAGCCACCCTGGTTGCATCCGCTGAGTCCCGTCCAGCCGCCCTGTTTAGGATAACCCGCTCCCTACTGAACAAAAGGGAGGCGGGGGAACCCTTGCAGGGCAGAGCTGAAGAGTATGCCCAATTCTTAGCGGACAAAATTGCTCAGTTTCGGTCGGACTTGGACTCCAACCCCGCAGTTCCAGCCGAGGCACAGGGGGACCAAGTAGAACAGCTCTGGGTTGAGTTTCAGGACGTTACCCCCGGGGATGTGGACAAGGCCATGAGAGCTGTAAGTTCCTCCACCTGTGTTCTGGATCCGTGTCCCTCATGGCTGGTCACGAACTGCAGTGAGGTGACACGAGGCTGGATCCAGGCGGTTGTAACCGCCTCCCTTCGGGAGGGGAACTTCCCCGCCGCACTGAAAGCGGCGGTGGTGAGACCCCTCCTGAAGAAATCATCCTTGGATCCAGCTGTTCTTAATAGCTATCGCCCAGTCTCCAACCTTCCCTTCTTGGGGAAGGTTGTTGAGAAGGTGGTGGCCTTCCAGCTCCAACGGTCCTTGGAGGAAGCAAACTACCTAGACCCCTTCCAGTCAGGCTTCAGACCCGGTTACAGCACAGAAACCGCTTTGGTCGCATTGATTGATGATCTCTGGAGAGCCAGAGATGAAGGACATCCCTCCATCCTGGTCCTCCTTGACCTCTCAGCGGCTTTCGATACCATCGACCATGGTATCCTTCTGCGACGACTGCGGGAGGTGGGAGTGGGAGGCACCGTGTTACGGTGGTTCTCCTCCTACCTCTCGGACAGGTCGCAGTCGGTGTTAGTGGGGGGGCAGAGATCGTCCCCTAGGCCCCTAAATTATGGGGTGCCTCAGGGTTCGGTCTTATCCCCCCTACTATTCAACATCTACATGAAACCGCTGGGAGAGATCATCCGCAGGCACGGGATTAGATACCATCAATATGCGGACGATACTCAATTGTATCTGTCCGCCCCGTGCCAACTCAATGAAGCGGTGGACGTGATGAGCCGGGGTCTTGAGGCCGTTATGGACTGGATGAGGGCTAACAAGCTTGTGCTCAACCCGGAGAAGACCGAGTGGCTGTTGTGTTTCCCTCCCAATAATTCGATCAGTGTTCCATCACTCAGGCTGGGGGGTCAAACTTTATACCCCTCAGAGAGGGTTCGCAACTTGGGAGTCCTCCTGGATCCACAGCTGACTTTCGACCATCATCTGACGGCTGTGACCAGGGGGGCATTTGCCCAGGTTCGCCTGGTGCGCCAGTTGCGACCCTACCTGAATCGGGAGGCCCTCACAACAGTCACTCGGGCCCTTGTGATCTCTAGGCTGGAATACTGCAATGTGCTCTACATGGGGCTGCCCTTGAAGAGCATCCGGCGACTTCAGCTAGTGCAGAACGCAGCCGCGCGAGTGATTGCGGGTGCACCTCGATTCACCCGCATAACACCTATCCTCCGCGAGCTGCGCTGGCTGCCTGTCGATCTCCGGATGCGCTTCAAGGTGCTATTAATCACCCATAAAGCCCTACATGGCAGTGGATCTGGATACTTGAGAGACCGCCTTCTGCCAATTACATCCCTGCGACCAATAAGATCCCATAGACTAGGCCTCCTCCGTATCCCATCGGCCAGCCAGTGTCGGCTGGCAACCACAAGGAGGAGGGCCTTCTCAGCAGTAGCCCCGACCCTTTGGAACGAGCTCCCCGTAGAGATTCGTACCCTCTCCACCGTCCAGGCCTTCCGCATAGCCTTGAAGAACTGGCTCGCCCGTCAGGCCTGGGGATAAGGATAGTTGCCCCTCCCGAATGATGAATGTATGTTGCCTACCATTTTATTATATGTTTCTATCTTGATGTCTGTATTCCCCTTTCCCGGTTTTATGTGAGCCGCCCTGAGTCCCCTCAGGGAAAAGGGCGGCCTACAAATTCTAATAAAACTCTAAACTCTAAAAACTCTAAACTCATCTGCATTTCTCAGCAGACAGAGAGAGCCAGTGTTATCTGAAGACATTTCTATTAGTTAGACTTATATACTGCTTCATAGGGCTTTCAGCCCTCTCTAAGCGGTTTACAGAGTCAGCATGTTGCCCCCAACAATCAGGGTCCTCATTTTACCCACCTCAGAAGGATGGAAGGCTGAGTCAACCTTGAGCCAGTGAGATTTGAACAGCCGAACTGCAGAACTGCAGTCAGCTGAAGTAGCCTGCAGTGCTGCATTCTAACCACTGCGCCACCTTCTGTGGTTATCTGGCCAGCATGACTATATGACAAGGCGCACGGATTACCTTTCCACCAAAGTGGTACCTATTTATCTACTTGCATTCGCATGCTTTCGAATTGCTAAGTCAGCAGGAGCTTGAGCGAATAACGGGAGCTCACCCCCATCACATGGCACTGGGGACTCAAACCCAGACAGTCAGCTTTCCAGCTGATAAGCTCAGCGATTTTAACTCTCTGAACCATCGACAAGGGAATAGCCAGATAAAAACTAGCATAACCCACAACAGGATAGTTAGTGGGAGCAAGAGGCTCAGAAAACATCCTTCCTAGTTTCTTTTTTTTTTTTAGTCTCATACACACATTTACAACTATACATTCTCTTAGTTACTATTCTTATCACATTTTAACACTTTTAAACATTCATTTTTCCATATAAAGAATTAAAATATATAATCGGGATTGCTTTGCTTACCATTCTGTTTTGTCTTACCACCACCCTACTTTCCTTTCCTTTTCTCCCTCCATCCTTTCTCTAATTTCTTCTTTCCTCGTCTCCTTTCCCTTTTCTTCTTCCCCTTCCTCTCCCCTACTCCTCTCTACCTCTTCCCCTTTGTACCCTCTCCCCTCCTCTTCCTATCCCTCTCAATCTTCCTCTCCTTTCCTCTTTCTTCTTTCCCTCTCCTTCCCTCTCTTCTCCTCTCCTCTTCCTCTGTTCCTTTCCTCTTCTATTGTTGTGGTTCTCTATTTTCCTCTTCCGTCTGGAAGACCCTTCCTAGTTTGTCAGGCTGTAAAGGATGGGTGTGGGTGTGTGTTTGTGTGTGGAAGGACCGTACATTCAGACTTGCGAGATTCTCTCTACCATAAAGTTGAATTAACTCTTATTTTAATAACATTTTTATTTTCAAACAAACACAAACACACAACACATAGAACATAAAAGCCTCTTCAACTACATACAACGTGTCGATTACAAGATCTTTCTGTGTCCTTTCCATAGTCATCACTTGAATTTTATCAAAATTCACATATTATCTATCAAGATATCTTTGTATATATTGTTATTATGCTTCCTTTGTTTGATTATCACTATTATCTTGCCATTTTAGACAAGGTATTGTCTAAAACCATTAATTGTCTAACCATTAATATTATAATGATTCATTATATCATCTTCAATATATCCAATAATGAAGTTTTTTATCCTATTCTAAGTCATTCTATTATTTTAGCATTGATAACATTCTCTAATAATTTTCAATTCAATGTTTTTTTCCCATTATTAGTGTCATCAATCTAATATATATACAAATTGTTACAATTATTAAACATCCATTAAGCCTAGCTATCATTACATCCTTTCAACATAAGGCATATTAAATTTGAAGTAAATTTATATTATGACATTTCATTACATCATCCTGAAATCATCCAATGATATTACGTCTTTATATTCTATTTAATATAGAATTGTTTATCTTTCATTAAAAGGCTTTTCAACATCATCTCCATAACCCTCACTTACAGTTTGTATAAAATTTCATATTATCAATCTAGTATATATAAATGCTTTATCATTATTAATCATTTATTTGACTATAGCTATTATTATGTTGTACATAGCACTCAAAATTTAACTACATTTAACTAAATTTTATTGTGACATTTCATTTCATCATCCTGTATCCTTCCAGAAATAGTGTAGTCCAATATCTCTTGCCATTAGTAAAGTCTGTATTCTAAGTGTTTTCTTGATAAGTCTTATGTGGACTTCTCTTAAGAACTTGTTGTTCATTGCATGTCTTATAAGGCAGTGATCCCCAACCCCCGGTCCGCGGACCGGTGCCGGGCCGTGGAGTACCTGGCACCGGGCCGCGCAGCGGCCGGGGGCCATGATCGCTGCAGCGGCCGGGGGCCATAGTTTCTTTCTGTATGCAAATTAGGGCTAACTGGCACAAGGGGTGTTACTGGACCGCTGGTGGCACTCTGACGTCACCAGCGGCCCACCGCCCCCCTGTGTCCAGCGCCACCCTTCTCATTCCTTTTCAGCGCTTCAGCGCTGGCCGATTCCTGAAAAAAACCTAAGAGCGCCTGCGCAGCTACGTAGGGCTAGCGTAGACAGCGCTAGTAGCGTAGCCTTGCGTAGGCGCAGTTTGTGCTACGCTATCTACGCTAGCCATACTGAACTGCGCCTGCGCAAGGCTACGCTACTAGCGCTGGTCATCGACGTATTCCACCGAAACCGCGAACAACGTCCCCCCACCCCTGTGCGCGCTCAGCGGGCCATGGTAAAATTATCAAAGGCTGACTGGTCCGCGGCGATAAAAAGGTTGGGGACCACTGTTATAAGGATTCGAAACCCTCTACCTGCTCCTTTTATCAGCTTAACTTTTGTTATCATTAGTGCTTCTGCCGAGATCACTCTCATTATTTCTGCCGAATTAACTCCTCTTGTTGTTGATCCCTATCTGGTTTACCGCAGGAGATCAACACTAGGTTTATGTAACACACAAATCCAAAAGCAACAAAATGATGTTACTGCAGAATGAAAGGTGTGACACCCCCACCCCACCAGTAAGGAGGAAAAAACAAAATACCTGGAAGTTGCCCAGAAGAGTCATTCCAAAAGAAGCCAAGCAAAAGGCCACCAAGCCACTGATATTGAGCCATGGTGTCAAAACCTTTGGCTTTAACTGAATGAAGCGGAGGACAGCTATGACCAGTGCTGAAAATAAAGAGAAAAAATGGTGACGCAGCTCTGCACAATAAAATAAAAGCTATTAACGTCCATGTAAAGACCCATTTACAGAGACAGGTATTATCACCTTCTTGCAAAACAATTGTTAGCAGAGGTTGAACAGCCCCGAAATGAATTCTCTCTTTAATTTTGTGGATGACTAAACCAGTAATTAGCACCAGTTCCCCCACTCCTATTCCCATGGGATTAGAAATGTATGACTGAGTTTGCACACAAAGCTTAACTTGGTTTCCGAGTTAGCGTTTTTCTGCATTTATACGATTGTCTGCATTTATACTAAGCAAGTGGGCTTGGCTTATACATGCTAAAGAATGACCTAACTAAATCATTAACTAACCTGCTTTATGAGCAGTGCAGGGCATAGCGAAACAAATCACTTGTTATATTTTTTGCAGCGGCCACACATGGGGAGCTGAACACTTGCAGAAGGAAATATAGTATATAGTGTAAAAGGTGCTCGCGCATGCAGCTCCACTTCCAGTCGACCTGTGCATGCATGCGTGTGCACACCGGCCTGCCACTCATGTGGCCCAGTTCCTCTCTTCTCTACCGCCTCCCCTTGGCCAGGCCGCCAAGCCACTCGTGTAAAATCTTGATGTGCTTAGAGCAACATTCTAAATTTTGCAGGAAGCTCATATTAAAAAAGACTCCTTACCATAGAGATCCAGCTTCCAAACCAGAAGTGGAAGAACTGGGTAACCACATATTAGTAAAAAAAAAAAGGGCAAATAAGGACTTTGTGCCTGCTCTTTCACCATGTCTTTCTGTGAACTACAATATCATCCCAGTTTGACTGCCTCAAAACATCTGTATAGATCTGTGAGGTCAAACCTATGGCACGCATGGCACAGGTGGTACGAAGAGCCATTTGTTAGGGCACAGGAGGCGTTGCCCTGTCAGCTGACTTTGGCCTTCTTCAGGAGGCTTCCCTGAAGGCTCCGGAGGGCAAAAAACGGCCCTACGGACAAACCGGAAGTCACCATTCCCAAACTTCTAGATTCCCCGTAGGGCCGTTTTTCGCACTCCGGAGGCTTCAGGGAAGCTCCTGAAGCTTCCGGAGGGCCTCCCGGGGGGGGGGGGGGACAGGGAGATATTTTCACCCTCCCCAAACTCCTAGAAAGCCTCTGGAGCCTGGGGAAAGCGAAAAAAACACGGCCAAAGTGGGGGGGGGGCGCTGGTTACACGCGCATGTGAGCATACGACCCCCCTGCGCTCTCCCCGGTTTTGGCACAGGAGCCAAAAAAGGTTAGCCATCACCGGTATAGATAATTTATTGTTTATCTTAGCAATAATATGGCCCTGGTTCTCCTCCTCAGCCACTTTAAGATACGTGGACTTCGACTTCTAGAATTCCTCATCCAGCGTGGTTTGTAGGCTCAAACTCTTTTCTGAATGTATGTACAGGTAGGTCTTGATGTACGACACTTCGTTTAGTGACTGTTCAAAGTTGCAACGGCATTGAAAAAAAGTGACTTATGGCTCGTTTTCACACTTACAACCGCTGCAGCATCCCCACGGTCACATGATCAAAGCAACCGACTCGTGGCGGTTGCAGCGATCCTCTTTTGCGACCTTCCGGTCAATGGGAAAGCCAGTTGTTAGTAGCACAACTGTTATTACTAACTTAACAACTGCAGTGATTCACCTAACATCTGTGGCAGGGGTGGGTTCCGGCTGGCACTACTACCGGTTCGCTCGTGTGTGCGCTTCTCTCCTCGCGCAATTGAAAAACAAGATGGCGGCGCCGACAGTGCCAACCGGAGAACCAGTTCAGGGGCGTGGCAGGCCTGTGTCACTGCCAGTTCCAGCGACCCAGGCCACCAAACCACTACCGGTTCTGCTGAACTGGTCCGAACTGGTAGGAACCCACCACTAATCTGTAGCAAGCAGATTGCAAAATGGGGCAAAACTTCCTTAACCACTGTCTCACTTAGCAACTGACATTTTGAGCTCAATTGTAGTCATAGGTTGAGGACTACCTGTACAGTACAGGGCTCTGCTTTCCGGGATATAATTTCTAAGAGTCATTTCATTTTCTGCAAGAATAACCATAGGTTTGCGCAAATCGTAATAGTGAAGCTGCTTCACCTTCAGACTAAGTATGGGGTCTTAAAATAATTAAACAGCCCTTGGAGCAAAACACTAAATACATATTTCCACGCTGGCAATGCAACTGATGAATGCTTATATTTATCAAACGTATGGTTAATGTAAGAGGTAAAGGGGAACACACCCATCTAAGCCAACAATTTGTTTGCAAGTGGCAAGGCCAGCATTTCTGAGAAGCTACGCAAGAAAAGTAAACAGTGTTCCCCTTTTGCTCCTGCACTTAACACTGTACGACAGGCAGGATATCTCAGAAATTAGAAGCTGTGTTCATCGACATCAGCCAGCAGCAACTGAAAAATCCATTTTCCTCTAACTTTACCACAATTTGGCATTCATCCCTGAACACCTCCGGATGGTAAAAGCAGATCAACAACGGGCCTAATTTCTGAGAGGGGTAGTCAACTCCTTTCTCCTGGACATGGCCAAGCGGAAGGGCCACTTAGTGGGGATACTGAGCAAAGAGTTGGTCTCAGCGTCCTAAGATTCATTTGTGGGGGAGATATGGAGCTTTGCTCTCTAGCTCTGCCTTGTGTGCCCTTCTCCTCTTATTACAAGATGATCAGCCAAGCCCTGGAAGATTTAACCAATTTCGTTGTATTTATTTTCTACAATGACAATAAAGGCTATACCCGTGATGGTGAGCCTATGGCACATGTGTCACAGGTGGCACGCAGAGCCATATCTGCTGGCACGCGAGCCGTCAGCTCCAGCGCACATGTGCGCACTGGCCAGCTGATTTTCGGCCTTCCAGAAAGTTGGGGGAGGCCATTTTTGCTCTCCCCAGGCTTCAGAAAAACCTCCAGAGCACGGAGAGTGTGAAAAACACACCCAACGGGCCAACTGGAAGTTTTGAAAGGCCGTTTTTCGCCTTCCCCAGGCTCTGGAAGCTTTCCTGGAGCCTGGAGAGGGCGAAATGACCTCCCCTCGGCCCCCCCGGAGGAAATACCAAGCTTAGCTTGGAGGCGAATAGTGCGCTGCGCATGGGGGGAGCGTGGGGGGAGTTGTGCATGCATGCGCCTGTGGGGGTGCGCTTTGCATTATGGGTGCTGGCACACATGCACCCTCTTGTACGTGGCCTCTCACATTTTTGGCACCCAACAACAAAGAGGTTCTTCATCCTTTGGCTATATTATTTAGGTTCTTCAGAAGAAGAACCTAAATAATATAGCCAAAGAGCCGAGGTGGCGCAGTGGTTAGAGTGCAGTACTGCAGGCCACTTCAGATGACTGTTATCTGCAGTTCAGCCGTTCTAATCTCACCGGCTCAAGGTTGACTCAGCCTTCCATCCTTCCGAGGTGGGTGAAATGAGGACCCAGACTGTGGGGGCGATATGCTGACTCTGTAAACTACTTAGAGAGGGCTGAAAGCCCTATGAAGCGGTATATAAGTCTAACTGCTATTGCTATTGCTATTGATCTAGAACTTTGCAGTTTCATCCATACAAGAAGCATTACTAAATGAATTTCTTGTATCCAAACTTTTCTTGACAGAGAGGCTGGCAGGAGACATCATCATGGAGTTAAGACCATCAAGTCTGCTCCTCTTCTTTCTCCTCACATGACAGGCACACGTGAATAAGAAGGCATCAACAAGGCTTTATTGTGGTTACTATTTATTGTGGATACTATACTTAGTATAATCTGTTCTCAGAATTATGAAAAAAAAATTATCTAAAATCTTTTTGTGCCTATCTATAGGGGAAGAGTGACCAACAGCCCAGACAAGGAAGAGTTATGTATAAATTGTACCTTATTGCTGTTATTATATGCCCACTCACAACTGTGAGATGTTCACACACATGCAGAGTTCTCAAACAACAGTCCGTATATGTCTCATGCAAACCAATAATAATAACTGAAGATGTGAATTGTTTTTTTAAAATTTCACATACGAAAAAAACAATATGAAGGCACTCATGGATCAACATTACAATACTTAGCAACACATTTTTATAGGTCTAGTTCCTGCTGAGGTAGTAAGCTTTAGATTTGATGGGGCTCCCCCCAAAACCATAATGTGGCAGCGTCTTCTCAACATTGATGCCCACCAACAAGCTATCCCTAATGACAGACAGAAGAATTTTCATCTTCTGTTTTAATTACCCATAATGCTTGGATATGATATGATTCCAGAGCTTGGTGGAGCATTTTAAAGGGCAGCCAGCACACAACAATCTGCAGAGAGATATTAAAAAATTTGACCACCTCGTACAGTAGGACAGGCCCAATTTCAAGCAAAGTGCCTAATTTTTGAGTTGAAAGATTCCAGGTATTTTCACTCTACCTGGAATCTCTACCTATCCTATGTAAGCTGAGGCTATTAGTATAGTATAATCTTTATTGTCATTGTACTTAAATACAACGAAATTGGTTAATATTAATATTAATAGGGAGTGGATATAGTGTCCATTACCGATCATTGACTAAAGCCACACTAAAGTAATAATGGGTCAAGGAAAATGATGTAACTTAGACATGATCACTTTCTTTTTTCTATAATCGGAGGATGTGGTTTTTAGCCCAAACCCAACTTTACCACCTCAGACAGAATTTAGCCCTTGTAGCTTGCTGCTCCCTAAGTCTGAATGACATGGATTTGGCTGAAACAGGAGATTCTTTAAAACAGTGGTAGTCAACCTGGTCCCTACCGCCCACTAGTGGGCATTCCAGCTTTCATTGTGGGCAGTAGGGTTTTGCTGTAACTCTGCTTTATAAATTTTATAAAGTTAAGTTACTTCCCTACTTTATAAATCACCTTTACTGTGGAACCGGTGGGCGGTTAGAAAATTTTACTACTAATAGAGATACAAAAGTGGGCGGTAGGTATAAAAAGGTTGACTAGCCTTGCTTTAGAAAGAATTAGAAAAGATTTTTTTAAAAATAAATAAGAAGCCACACATTCTTCATGCAACGCCTACCTAGGAATGCTGCCATGTTCATGACTTGGCTAAATACACAGCTAGCAGGAGGGACATCACCTGCAATACTTCAAAAATATAATGCGTTTCATTGTAAATCTACTAAGCCTGCAACAAAGGTAAATAAATCAATTTAAAATAGCACAGGATGGAACAAGCCTTGTTGGGGGAAAGAAGAGAAAAGAGAGGGGGACAAGAGAAGGACAAGGGAATGATTACCTTATATATGGCGGCTTTAAAGACGTTGGTTTGCTGCTGGAACACAAAAGGAAAACTAATCACACCTTAGTCAGAATAACAACATTAGTCATTTGGTGCTACTCAACTTGTTTTGCATCGAAATACCTAGTTTTAAACAAATGATCTCCTTTCAAAGAAAATTAAACAGAGGCATGTAGACTTTTACTCCAAAATTGTCAGCAATGTTGAGGGGTAGGGGAACTCTAGAGTTCGGGACCCATATATTTAGAAATGTGAAATGGAAGGGTGGGAGGGCAGGGTTACTTTTCACCCTAAATAACAATTTCTAGAAGTTCTGCTTCTGAACCCTCAGGGAATTCTTTTTAGGAGGGTACTCTCCAACTTTAAGATGCCCCAAGTCTCCTTCTGCATTTGCTTCTCCCACCTGTTTCTACCCTCTTGAGAGCTGGTCTCCATTTCTGAATGTAGTTGTTTGGATATGTATCCAAACATGGAGAGCCATGATGGTAAGCAAGGGCATACATCAAATAAGTCTTCTCATAACGTGTCCTTCACAACAGCACTCAGAACGGGGCTTATAACTCGATTCTTCTCCCTGAATTGTGGGGTTATTGGTGGTCTCTGAGTTTGGTGGTTTTCTTGCAACAAAGCCACCAAGTTCAACCATAATGTAAATATAAGGGTGATATGAACAAATTTATTATTGTTACAATTGTGAGTACAACTGTTATTACACTATTATGTAGGAAGTTATCACCCAGACCTCTCCCAGAAAAATGAAATATTCTAGGAAATATTGAAAAGGCAGAATATTTCTCTGGATGTGAAAAGGAAGAAACATGTTTTAAAAGACAGAATAGCTCCCTGTAGCTTCCTGCCCATCCCCACTTTGTCAATGGGCCATTAAGAAGGCCAAGCTAGTCCCTTTACATAATAAAGAGTTCTCCCCTTCAGCTCCAGGGGGATGGGATTAAGGCATGATAATATTGGCCCTTTACCCAACTCTCCACATGGCATCTGAGAACTCAACCAAACCTAGATTCAAAACGCAGCCTAAAGAGTTGCCCCTGCATGGGCCCATGGGAGTCTGACAACCAATCCGAATACAAGCTCAAGATCAAAGGCCAGAGGGGGGTAAAACCAGGGACTCAGCATCTCAGCCCTTCCCTTCTCTTTTCTCCACCAACATTGAAGCATGTGATCCCCTTTTCTGTTCAGGACTCAAGCCATGTGGTCCTGTCCACTAATAAACCATCTTTCCAAGCAGCCTCCATGTCTCCAGTGTCTTTTTTCCCCACTTGGAGCCGAACCCAGAAGGACATTTCTTTCAACAATTACAGATGTTAAAACCGATAGGAAGGCAATGTAGAATAGAGAACTATAAAAGCTGAACATGTAGGCCGATACAGAAGGCTGTAAAACTATTTTATATTGTTGTGTGTGTCTTATTTTTTCTGCATTTGTTGTTGTTGTTTTCTGTTTTTAAAGATTAATGGTTAATAAAAACTAGTTTTTTTAAAAAAACAACAACACCAAATTCAGAGAAGATTAAGGACCCTACAATTTAACCTTGAGCTGCAAATATTCTCTTCTAGCTCTCCGGGAGTGGCATAGGAAGAATGGTGGGATTCCAACTCCTTCCAAGCATGGCATAAGAATGTGTGTGCCTTTTCTTCTTACTCTGCTGGTCAGATATGTGTGTATTTGTTTGAATTAGATCAGACATTCTTTGGTTCTGAATCAAAAGAAAAGGAAGGAAACTCAGCAGGTATTTGTGATCTAAGTTGTTTGCCAGGCTTTATAGATTGCTCTTAAAGCTCACCTTGAGTGTCTCTTTCTCTATCAGTTTCTCTATCCTAATTGCTCTTATCGGTTGTGCAAATGGGATTTGCTTTTTCAAGCTATTCTGCATCTACACCGGTTCTTCTGGTGGCAATATTTTGTTAGTAAATGATCTTTGACGGCACAATATAATCATACTATCCTTCAATATACTGTAGAGTGGTACCTCGGTACTCGACTGCTTCAAAATTCATTGAATTTGGTACTCAACACATTCAGACGTGAAAATGTTATCCTAGGACAGTGATGGCGAATCTATGGCACGCATGCCAGAGGTGGCCCGCAGAGCCCTCTCTGCTGGCGTGGCACGACAAAACCGCGCTCGACTAAAGCGCGCCCGATTAAACCGCGTCGCTGACGTCATCAACAGGGTGACAACAGCGAGCGCGGAGAAAGAAGGGCGCTTTAAATAGCGCTTTGAAAGCAAGCCGATTCCAGTTAAGGTAAGGGTTAGGTTTAGGTTTAGGGTTAGGGTTAGGTTTAGGGTTAGGGTTAGGTTAAGGGTTAGGATTAGGTTTAGGGTTAGGTTAAGGGTTAGGGTTAGGTTTAGGGTTAGGTTAAGGGTTAGGATTAGGTTTAGGGTTAGGTTAAGGGTTAGGTTAAGGGTTAGGTTTAGGATTAGGTTTAGGATTAGGTTTAGGGGGGTTAGGTTTAGGTTTAGGGGTTAATTTTAGGTTTAGCGTTTACAGTGTGCTTTTTTCTCCACGCTGTTGTCGCGCTGTGATGACGTCAGCTACGCGGTTTTGTCGAGCGCCCTTTAGTCGAATGCGGTTTTGTGGTGGAACCCTCTGCTGGCACATGCGCCATCACCCCAGGTCAGATCTCCGTGGCGTTTCTTTTGTGAGCTTCTGTTTCCCTGCAAACAACGAAAGAGCAACTCACAAAAGAAAAAGATATTACCTCTTGCCACCCCGCAAGGGGTTGAGATGCTCCACCTCTTGTTTGCCTGGTGGTCCTCGGGTCTCTGCTGCGCATACGCACATGTCAATGCATGTTCATGTCCGTGCATGCATGCATACAGCTCCATGCATATCCGCATTTGAATGCACCTTTCAGTTTGGACATGCACACAATTTGGGCACTCGGTGTCTAAAAGGTTCGCCTTCACTGTTCTAGTACTTGCTCTTTGTTTGAAACTCAACACACTGCAATAGGAAAAGGGGGACAGCCACGGAGGACAGACAGGAAGTCAGCCATGCTAGGAAAATCACTGCAAAAGGAAGAAGGGAATGGCCGCCAGAGGTCGGGCAGGAATTCAGCCAGCTAAGAAGAGCACTGATATAGGAAAAGAGACAGATAGGAAGTGTTCCTGGCCAAAACCAAGGGTCACATCACGGTAAGTCCCATGGTTTGTTTGGCACTCATCCTTTTAGCACTTGTCGCATCTCCTGGAACCAATTAATGACGAGTACCAAGGTACCACTGGATCAGAAATGGCCGGCTTGCTCCCTATACTGTGATTCCATCTCTCCTTGTCCTCATTCTTCTTAGAGTGAGTTCCTTTTTTAAATTTCTATATTAATACAGAGGTTACATGTTGGAGAGCAGGTTTACAAGGCGTGATGATAAATCCAGACCAACTCCATTCTTTGGGCTCCCATTTGGTAACTGGAATGTTGCCCCAAAAACAAAGCGAAGGAGAAAAAAGTCGACTCTTGTGCTATGTGGCTCAAAACCAGTGGTGAAATTCAATTTTTTTTTACTACCAGTTCTGTGGGCATGGCTTGGTGGATGTGGCAGGGGAAGGATACTGTAAAATCTCCATTCCCTCCCCACTCCTGGGGGAAGGATGTTGCAAAATCTCCATTCCCACCCCATTCTGTGGCCAGCTAGAGGTGGTATTTGCCGGTTCTCTGAACTACTCAAAATTTCTGCTACCAGTTCTCCAGGAGCTGTCAGAACCTGCTAAATTTCACCCCTGCTCAAAGCTATGAGAGGGTAGTGACCAAATACACAATCAAATAAGCTGAAGATCTTATATTTGTTTTCTTTTACTTTCAGTGCACCCACCCTTGAGCTCATTGCATTATATTGAGTTTTTAGCAGAGAATAGGTTAATGCCCATGAAGTTCTCGGCTACGACTGGCAAGCGCTTCAGAGTCAGTTCCTCAAAGTTCCTTATTCAAAGTGGACAGGAGCAAAATTATAGCACTTATCTGCAACTTTTTAAAGCAGCCATGTCTTTTTCTGGGATCAGGCAACTAGCATCCCCAGAAAAGACATGGCTACTTTAAAGAGTTACGTGATGACCTTCACAGACTTGTGTGTTTCAAACAGCTCTTGGGAATTAAATCCAAAGCACCGCATAGCCTTATTAAAAAACACTAACATATATACTGGAACTCAAGTTAATAAAAAAGGGTTATAAAAAGGGAAGCTAATTCTATTTTATTATACTGGTAGGTGGCCACAGAGTAAAAGCTGCTCACGTTGTTTTGGAAATGATCCTGGTGAAGCCTTCAAATGCCAAATAAGAAGAAAGGAAATAAATGTTTTTTAAAATGTGTGTTTTACCTGTCTGGCGTATCTAGTGGACGGATTTTGTTGTCCTCTACCGCTATAAAATATCTGTCAAAAATAGGAAAGGAGAAGAATAGGAAATGTTAATACAATTATGTCTCACAAAGAAAAAGGAAGGATATGTAAAGCTATTGGAACTAGGAGCTGGCAGGAAAGTATTTGGAGAGAGTCAGGAAGAAGCATATGTGGGGGAAAAGTGATAGACTGAGAGGCAGGAAAAGACCAAGAAAGTTACATTTGGGTGGAGTTGATAAATTCCTCTAAAAAGTGGAAGATGAGAAGTTTAAAGAACTAAGGACAATTACAGGTAGTACTCGAGTTATAACCACAATGGAGCCCAAAATGTATGTTGCTAAATGAAACATTAGTCGAGTTTTGCTCCATTTTACGATCTTCCTTGCCATAGTTGTTAAATGAATCACTGCAGTTGTTAAGTTAGTAACAGGGTTGTTAAGTGAATCTGGCTTCCCTATTGGCTTTGCTTGTCAGGAGGTCACCAAAGGTCACCAAACATGACCCCAGGACACCGCAGCCATTATAAATATGAGTCAGTTGCCAAGCATCTGAATTTTGATCTTGCGACCATGGGGATGCTACAATGGTCGTAAGCGTGAAAAAAGGTCTTAAGTCACTTTTTTCAGTGCCGTTGTAACTTCGAACAGTCACTAAATGAACTGTTGTAAGTTGAGGATGCCCTGTAATGAAGTGGCACATGGGTATTATAAAAACTAGACTAACTAAAATAAATGGAAAGATATGGAGATGTAGGAGGTAAAGGTAAAGGTTCCCCTCTCACATATGCGCTAGTCCTTCCCGACTCTAGGGGGCGGTGCTCATCTCCGTTTCAAAGCTGAAGAGCCAGTGCTATCCGAAGACGTCTCCGTGGTCATGTGGCCGGCATGACTAAATGCCAAAGGCCCACTGAAAGATGTTCCCTTCCCACCAAAGGTGGTCCCTATTTTTCTACTTGCATTTTTTACGTGCTTTCAAACTGCTAGGTTAGCAGAAGCTGGGACAAGTAATGGGAGCTCACTCTGTTCCGTGGCGCTAGGGATTCAAACCACTGAACTGTTGACCTTCTGATTGACAAGCTAGGCATCTTAGCCACTGAGCCACCGTGTCCCGTACAATACAGCATACACCGTGTACAGTAGTGAAGTTATAGATAGGTTCTCTTTTCTCATATGTCATATTTCTGGTTTCTCAGCTTCATAATTTATTAATTTTTACTCTTATCCTGCTCTTGCATAACGTTGATTTACCCAGGGAAAAGCCAGGAGCTATCAAGGAAAGTCATGGCTTCCTGTGACAATCAAACACAGACTAAGCTCTAATTTACTATTAAGGTGTCTTTGCTCTGAGCAGATAGTGATGCCTGGCTAACTCTGACTGATGCTAGAAGCAAAGCAGCACGGAGCCAGGTTAGATATTTAAGAACGAAGCTATAGGCTCTACTGTTTTCATTAAGTACAAAACAGAAATCTTGGAGAAGGCTCGGGAAATCAGTCTAGGCAATAAAATGACCAAGAAGCATCCTAAACATAAGGGTCTCTTTAGTTTTTAGTTCACCCAGTAACTACAGGTAGTCCTCGACTTACAACAGTTAACTTAGTGACCGGCCAAACTTACAATGGCACTCAAAAGGTGACTTACAGCCATTTTTCAGAGTTACAATCTTTGCAGCAACCCCATAATCGAAATTCAGTCATCTTGGGAAAATAGGTCAATAATAACATCTGCTGACAACTTATGACAGAAAATAAGATTATGATCTTCTGACTAACCTTTTTGCATACTTCCCAGGGTGGCAAACTGTACCCAGATAAAATATTGCATAAGGTAAAAATTGTAAATTAAACAATGCAGAACAGAACAAGTTTTCCAGATTTGCTTATGTTGCATAACTATGCGACATAATTGTTGCATGTGATTACCATCACATTTGGACTGCAGACATGGCTTAATTTCTTGCATATGTTTGCATGGCTTTTATCAATGGCTTTGCTTATATTGGCAAGGCAGTATTGTTCAATCTCAATACACAACAGGCTTAGGAGATGCTAATTTTGCATCGGTACTGCAAAAATATAAAGACACAAACTGGGGGATGCACAGCCCTGGGATCCTGACTGAAAACACTTCCAGGCAAATGTATTATGCAACCATCTTACCTCATTCAAAGAAAGTTATCACATTCAAAGAAAAGCATTCCAAGAAAGAGATTTGATTATAATAATGTTCCTTGGGTAGAATGGTGCTTGTGGTGGGAATGTTTTCAATCAAGATCTGCTGGAAACATGTTGTGACTTCTATTATTTGACAGACCTGTTTTGGGTCAAATAAACTTCCTTCCAGAAACTACAGCAAAGGGTACTTACACAATCCACAGGCCTGATGAGGTAAACAACGTCAAGACAAGTGGCAAGAACATCCATACACTGCATTTCTTCCCATCCATACCTGAAAACAAACAAGGAAATAGGAAATGAACTAAGCTATGTTGAATGGAAGTTGACAAGCTCATTGTCTAAAGACATATATTTTTTTTGCTAAGCACAAAGAAAGGCTTCTCCATGTAGAAAAGAAGGACTAGGGGAGACATGATAGCAATGTTCCGATATCTCAGGGGTTGCCACAAAGGAGTCAAGCTATTCTTCAAAGCACCTAAGGACAGGACAAGAAGCAATGGGTGGAAACTAATCAAGGAGAGAAGCAACTTAGAACTGAGGAGAAATTTCCTGACAGTGAGAACAATTAATCAGTGGAACAACTTGCCTCCAGAAGTTGTAAATGCTCCAACATTAGAAGTCTTTTAAGAAGATGTTGGAAAACCATTTGTTGGAAGTACTGTAGGGTTTTTTTGTCTAAGCAGGGGGTTGGACTAGAAGACCTCCAAGGTCCCTTCCAACTCTGTTATTCTATGATTCTAGAATATGGATGGTGCAGCTCTTTACCCATCTTGCTTCTTTATCTCATTGGGATCTCCCCCCCCCCTCCTCTGGAGCAATGTGATGTGATTTTATCTGATTCTGTTCAGATGAGGAAATGGGGCCATGTTGTTATGATTATTATTTTTATTTATTTGTATCCCACCTTTATTATTTTTACACATAACTCAGGGCGGCAAACATATCCAAACATATCTTCTTCCTCCAATTTTCCTCACAACAGCAGCCCTGTGAGATGGGTTGGATTGAGAGAGACTGACTGGCCAAAAGTTACTTAGCTGGCTTACGTGGCAAAGGTGGGACTTGAACTCACAGTCTCCTACTTTCTAGTCTGGTGCCTTAACCACCAAACCAAACTGGTTCTTAAACTACAAACACAAAGCATCATAATCTGGTTGCTCACCTGGTTGTGTCCTCTACCTGGACACTATAATCTATCCCAGTGTTTCTCAGCCTTGGCCATTTAAAGGTTTGTGGACTTCAACCCCCAGAATTCTCCCATTTCTCGGGGTTAAAGTCTACCTATCTTTAAGTTGCTAAACTTGAAATAGACTGCTCTATCCATTCTCAGCATTTATCTTCCATTCCCCAAAACTGGAACAGAGAAACATCATGCAGGAATTAATTAATTTCAGATGTAAATGATGGGAAAAATATGAGAAGGACTCTTTCCAACCAGGGAAAGATTATCAACTCATTGGTGCATTCTTAGTAATTCTGTGTGGCATCCAGAAGGCAAGACTGCAATTACTCATATCACACCGTTAATTTGTGCCAAGGTTAAAAATATTGCCTAATATGCTAATCTTGCTTTGTTTAAACTTTGGTAAAAGGTTTTTTTTTTGTAGCTCAGACACAGTTGTGCAAATCCTATTCATGTGTTTAGTCTGCAGTTTAATATATTATGCAAAGCTAGAAAATGATTAAATTCAGTAACAAGGCTAAGCATGCTGAGTGAACACTTTACTACATATTCAACTAAGTTATTTGCTACTAGGCAAGGAACTGAATGATTTAAAATTGCCTCCTCATATTACCTGTCCTTCAAACAAGGAGCATTTAAAGCACATTTTACATAAGACATGATGAATACACATATGTAAAAGCAATAGTCTGGCCGATATTCTGTTTCAAGGACTCAAATAATGTTCCTTTCTTTGCAAAACTAGTATAGAGAGGGTCCCCCCCTCATGCAACTTATAGTCATTTTTTTTTATTGGCAACACCTTTCAAGTAGTAATAGCAATACTTTTAATTAGCACATGCTTATAACTAGTGAAATGACTAAATCAAAACAGGCAAATCAAAATTATATATAAACTAATATAAAAATAAAAGAATATTGCAATCAAGGTAAGATATTCCCAATGCAGTACAACAATCAATGTAAAAACATTTAATATTACCAAATATTTAGTATAAACCTTTAGCAAATAAGAGAAAGAAAAAGAGAAAGAAAAAGAAAATGAGAGTAGGTGGTTTATTTTTTTCCAGTTTTAAAGAGTGCTCTGAAAAGAAGTGGTTTTTATTTTCAATTTCTGGAAATGGACTAAATGAAAAAAAGCCCTAAAACATGAAATGGCCATTTTAAAATGAGGGGGTGGGGGGGAAATGATTGCATTATCAATGCAAGTATTCAATGGATGGTAGTTAATTAATTATTTTTCAAATAATGGAATGTTTGAAGGCAGACTCCGTATTTTAAATAGTGACTAAAAGATCCAACCAAGATAGGGATGGATAAAAATAAAAATAAATAATGGGATTTGGTGTAAAGTTCATGACCAGTTTGATTCACCAACATACTTTCACTGGTTTCTTACTAACCTAGCAATCAACATTAGACTTGAAGCTCAGACCTAACTTCACCTGTATCCCAACATAGGTTTGTTACCTGGAAAAATGAAGACTGTTTTCTCTATGTAATGTCCATGCTTGATTTCCAAGCAAGGTGCAGGTCATCTCATAATCAGATTTTCCCTAATTCCTTCCACACCAGTCCTCAGTCCTTGCATATTAACTAACAATTAATTGAAGCTGTTACTGAACTTTAGGAAAGAGGCCATCACTGACAGCCAGCCATTTCTGTCTCATTCTGTCTAATATCTTTATTAAGAAATTGCTATGGGGCTTAACTTTTAACTCAGCTAACACTGCTGAAATGCCTCAATTTTGCAGCTGTGAACTTCCTCTTATGGGTTTCTAGCATGTTTCCATGCCTCTCTTGTGACCCAATCTGGTTCTTGGCTTGGAAACTTAGAAAGCAGAATTACTAGGATGAAGCTAGGAAAAAACCCATTCTACAGTTCCCATTTTTGTGGCATTGTGGGAATTTTTATTTATTTTTTTAACTGTATACAGCACTTGTGACATTTTATGGAACTATGCCCTCCTATTATGGCCAATAAAAGATATTTTAATGTTGTTTATATTATACATCACCTGGAGCCACAAAGTCAGCAGAGTTAGAAAGGAAAGTAGTTTAAGAAGATTAAGAGGTCATATCTGGATCTCAAACCTTCATCGTGAACTCACTCACTTGGAGAGCATTGCTTGGATCTTCTGATTGGCTGAGGCCGTGTCGGCATCAACTTATCCTTTGTGACTTCAGTGGCATTTTTATGGTTCTCTGGCATCTGCTTTTGTTCAAGGTGGGCCATTCCGAGGCAGTCTGGTGCACCAATTGCACTGCTTCTTGTCTCGGTGTGCAAGAGTGGAATTAAACCTGAGGAACAAGGGTGTTGCACCTGTATCTTTCCTCCGTCCCCCCCAAAAAAAACCGGGGCTATGGGTTGGGCAGCCACAGGAGAGATGGATGCTGCAATGTGAAAAGTAGATAAATACAACACAATGCAATTGATAGGATTGTGGTTACTCTATAAAGAGCTTTAATGCTCAGCGTTGGATGACGTGCCAAACCATAACACTCTGTTGCAGTGGTTCCCAAACTTGGCAGCTTTAAGACTTGTGGACTTCAACTCCCAGAATTCTCCAGCCAGCAGCTGGCTGGAGAATTCTGGGAGTTGAAGTCCACAAGTCTTAAAGTTGCCAAGTTTGGGAACCACTGGTCTATTGATGTTGACCTGACCATTTTGTTCAGGCTGGGAGAAAACACCTGGCTGTCTCTCATTTTTAGGAGATGGGCTGATGACTTTTGCAAGTGTTTTTCCATAATGGGTCTGGCTTTCCAGAATGATCTCCCATGGAAGGCCTGGTTGGCCCCAATGTCCCCCTTCCAAAACACCTGGAAATGGGTTTTTTTTAGATAGGGTTTTTTTTTTTTAGATAGTTAAGAGATCTGTAAGGGGCATGCATAAGCGCACCAGCGTGCCTACCCTCCCTGTCCTAATGTTTCTTTTTATTCGTATCCATTTCATGTATCCAAAATCATGTTTATACTTATGTTATCTAATGCATGCCTGACGAAATACAGAAATAAAATTAAATAAAATTAAAAACGAAAAGTATTGCACTTTTATCTTTGTACTATGACGTTGCAGTCTTCTTTTGCAAGCTGCCAAAAGTCTATTTAATATCGCCGAGGGAATAAAAAGTTTGATTAACAATAAGCCAAGCAAAATAGGAAGTACAATTTTAGCTCCTTCATCCTTAGGCCTCACAAGTGCGAGAGGCAAGGGAGATTTCGACCAGGAAGCATCAGTTAATTCTGAGGAGAGTGGGCAAACGAATTTATACAACATTGTGGATTGAGGGAATTGGGGGGGGGGGGGGGGCGGAATGGGGCAATCTTCTAAAGGAGACCAATATAATAAAATAAATAAATAAATAACCAAGGCAATATGGCAGCTTCTGGGGGGGGGGGGAATTACTCTCCTAATTCAACATTGCCTCCTTAGCTTGTCAGGAATGGATCTGAATAGGACTTGTCTTCACACAGGCCTAGATTTTAAATCAAGTAGATCAAATTCAAACGGGGGGGGGGGGGCTAAATTACTTTGACCTTCATTCCTTATTTTAAGAAATTAAGTATCCTTTAAATAACGCTCAGCTCCTGGTGACTTCATGAACATGTCCATTATGGCCTTTTTGGCCATAATACAGAAGTCTTTTTCCAGACTTTCCTTCCAGACTATTTTTCCATTCAATTTATACATGAAACTGAATTACACATATGTGTGTGTAAAATTCAGTTTTGTGTATAAATTGAATGTATACGCGCGCACATAAACATTAAAAGCAATTAATTAAAAAGCAAGAAAAGCTAGCAATGGCAATGACTCATGCATTTGTCTGTCTATGAGGGAAATTATTTAATATGGCGCACATGCCAACACTCTGTCATCTCCAGGGATTAATTTATTCCACTTTACTGGGATTCGAACTTGGGCTGTTTTACATGTTAGGCAGTTATATTAACCTCTAAACCACAAGCTCTCCTCCCTTATCAGCTGAGCTAGGGGAATGATTAAGGGGAGCATACTGTTCCCTCCCATATTTGAGCTTTGACAAACAAACACTATCTATCTATCTATCATCTATCATCTATCTATCTATCTATCTATCTATCTATCTATCTATCTATCTATCTATCTATCTATCTATCATCTATCTATCCATCTATCATGTATCTATCTATCATCTATCTATCCATCTATCATGTATCTATCTATCATCTATCTATCTATCCATCCATCCATCTATCAATCTATCATCTGTCCATCCATCCATCCATCCATCCATCCATCCATCCATCCATCTATCTATCATCTATAGCTTTAACTATGTCAGGAAGAATTGCAAGCTTCTTTTCCAGTAGCACCCGCTTTAAAAATAAGGGCCTATTTTAATATTCACCACTGCAATGCTGCAATCTTGATACTAATTAATAGCAGTTACAAGAGAACTTTAAAAAAAAATCTATGTTTTGAGACTCATCCAGGCCCACAGATCAATGATATGTTGTTTTAAGGCACACACTTTCAACTTCATTCTTAGCCTCGGGACCTGCGTACTGGCATTAGCAAATGTCTCATGTCAGAAAATCATGGGAATGTAAGCAACCAGCTATTATGCCACAATTAGAGGAATTAAGATGCATGGCAGATCTCACTTTGCAAGACAAGAGATGGAGGTTTTAGCTTAATTCTGCTCTGCCAAATTTGTCTAATGCCGAAATATTTATTAGATTTTTTTTTATCCCGCCTTCATTGCTTTGTAAGTTAACTCAAGGCGGCAGACATAATCCTCCCTCCTCCAATTTCTCACCACAACAACCCTGTGAGGTGGGATGGGCTGAGAGAATGTGACTGGTTGAAAGTCACCCAGCTGGTTTTCATGCCTAAGGTGGGACTAGAACTCACAGTCTCCTGCTGTGAATCTCCCATTCAGTTTCATGCTTAAGGCGGGACTAGAACTCACAGTCTCCTACTGTGGGTCTCCCATTCAGGTTTATGCCTAAGGCATGACTAGAACTCACTGTCACCTGGGCGATTGGCCCAAAGTCTCCCATTCAGGTTCATGCTTAAGGCAGGACTAGAACTCACTGTCACCTAGGTGATTGGCCCAAAGTCACCCAGCTGGTTTTCATGCCTAAGGTGGGACTAGAACTCACATTCTCCTGCTGTGAATCTCCCATTCAGTTTCATGCCTAAGGCAGGATTCGAACTCATAGTCTCCTACTGTGGGTCTCCCATTCAGGTTCGTGCCTAAGGCAGGACTAGAACTCACTGTCGCCTGGGCGATTGGCCCAAAGTCTCCCATTCAGGTTCATGCTTAAGGCAGGACTAGAACTCACTGTCGCCTAGGCGATTGGCCCAAAGTCACCCAGCTGGCTTTCAGGTCTAAGATAGGACTAGAACTTACCGTCTCCTGGTTGTTAGGCCAGCACTTTAATCACTACACCAAATATCATTAGGTCATGCAGGTTTCTCCCTTTAATGCCTGAAAAACAATATTTACAGAACATATCAGAACAGGCCAGAGGAGAAAAGGTGTTGGATTTGGTTCAAGTCCCAACAGCTCGATAAAAGCGAGCAAAGCCACTCCCTCTCAGCAGTTGTTATGAGGATAAAATCAGAGAACTCCATGCGCCTTGAGAAAAGAAGAGCATAGATTTGCAATAATTCATTTCTAAAAAAAAAAAGTTCTATCTGATTAATCCCATGCTTTCCATTCTGAATTTCAGTGGGGTTGCATTTCACCTTCATATCTTATATTAAAAAAAAAAAGTCTCGTTCAAATTAAAGCTGAGTTCCTGGTGATTTTATAAATATGTCTTCTTAGGCACAATATAGAATATCCAGATTTTCCTTCCGTATTTGTAACTCTTAAGGAGTTCCTCATGGACTCTCCTGTAAGTACTAACAAGAAGGGTCTGAAATGTTTTGGAAAATATCTTTGAAGGACACAATGCATCTATCTACCTGCATTTCTTGAAAGTAGACATGTTGTTTACAGGATTACAAGATTTACCCTCTGCAACTTTTTGAAATCTAAGAGAAAGCACTCCAGAGGTCAGGCTCTGGTTAATTTTGGAGTTCAGACAAGGCTAGGCCAAGATGCCAACATCATTTCTTGTGTGCTTTGGCCAAAGGGAATAGAAGGAAGATGCCATGGTATACTAACTACAGGATTCAAATATGTTCCTGGCGATAGGAGCCCATGGTCTATGATGTGGCAATGGCACTAGTTTGAAAGTCATGCCATCATGCCAGATTAAATATCTTTTTAATTGGGAAGGTTAGCAACATCTATGTTCTCCTGCAATGATTTGTACCCCAGTTTACATGATGCTCATTGGCTTCTAAACTAGATCATAGGTAGTCACCTGAATACAGAACCATAGTGAGCAGTATTTAAGCCACGTCTCAGTATAGGAATCCAAATTAAAGCAACTCCATATGGTGCTTGAATGTGTCTAATGAAGGCAAATCTATCATGTTTGTAGAAACTGGTCCCACAGTTGAACTATTCTTATTGTAGGACAATTTTATTCTAACCTTTAATTGAAACCTGTCTTCTAAAATTAGTTCTTCTGGACTTGGCCTTCTTCTGGGTGGAATTTTTTCAGATAATTAAAAAATACTATCATTTCCTCCTCCTCCGGTTCTACAAGCTCTCTTTATAGATTTAGCTTCTAGTTCCCTCTTGTCTTTTCTGAACCTGCTGCAAAATCCCTGAATCCTTCTTAAAATGTGATATCCAGAACTGGATAAGATTCAGCAGCTGTGGGCACACTAATCCAGAATAAAGGGGCACAATTAATTCCTATAATTCCTAAATTATACTGTACTTCCATTCATGCAGCTGAAAAATCTTTATTTTCGCAGTGCTGACATACATGCAGTTTATAATTAACTTTTACAGGAATAACTCTTTTTTTTTTTTACAAGTACCATCAACTCAGAACATTCCTTTCTCCATTTTATATCTACACATTTGCTTTCTTTTATTTTAGGAAAGAAAGGAAGTCTTAAATTGTGTTCTGCTGTTTTCAGCTCTTTTATCAAGATTTTCTTAGGATTTTATTTCTGCTTTTTAAAATATTAGCTATCCTACTGCAAATTTGATAAGCATCCCTTCCATCCCTTCCTCCAAGTCGTTAATAAAACTGAAGAAAGGGGCATATAACCATGGCAACATGTAATCCCTGCCATTTGCATTTTAAATATGATGGGATTTTCTTTCCTTTTAATTGGACAATTTGCATAGGCTCCAACAAGAATAAGATTTGATCTTTTCCTCTTTAGCCTTTCCCTTCTGAAATTTCTCTCCATTATTGTAAAACAAAAATCTTCAGGAAGGTATTAGCCATACTAGGTTGACTGCAATTCAGAAATGATGCCAAAGCTTTTCGTTTCTTAAGTACATCTCATCCAGCAAGATGATAAAAGAAAACAAAGGAAGAATGCAAATGCCCATAAACAATGACATTGTTTGAAACCGAACATGGAAAAATGTTATGGATGTGCAAATGAGGTTTCCTCCAGCACATATGATGTGGTCATACTGCCTAAAAATTCACTTTAAGGAAGAAAGAAACAAGCAAGCAGATCTGGCATAAAAATGTTAAATTCCATGTGTTAAATCTATTTCCAATCATAATAGAAGTACAGAAAAATCATAGTAGCTGGAAAAAAACAAGCTAATCCACTTTTCATCTTAATGAAACTGGAGATCATATTTAAATTTTGTACAGTATTCATTTTAAGGCTATTGTTAGTTTAATAATAATAGGGTTATATAATTTAGCCAGTTTGATGTAGTGGTTGAGGCACCAACAGAGGTGGGTTCCTACCAGTTCGCACCTATTCGGTAGAACCGGTTCATCAAATCTACCGAACCGGTTAGAAAAGGTTCCACCAGTGGACCCGGAAAGCAGGCCACACTGACAGAAGAGGTTCCAAAATTTTTTGAAACCCACCACTGGTCCTTGGATATGATTATTCTACACTATCATGCTCATATTTATAAAACTCAGTGCCTGTGTGAAAGGTAAGGATGACTCCTGCGCTTGTGGTGCAATCAGAACATTGCGCGTGTTGAAGTTGTTTTAATGCAAACCAAAGATGCCTTTTAAAAAAACAAGTTTACATCGTATTCTTATGCATGCCAGTGCTGTGTGTGAGGTAATTTAAGGTGGTTCTGACAAGTGTCGTCGGCATCTTCATATCCGGTCACATGGGCGGCAAGCCCCTCCCACCCGGTCACATGGGTGGCAAGCCACTCCCACTAAGGAGGCCACACCCACAGAGTAGGTTCGAACAATTTTTGAAACCCACCACTGGGCACCAAGCTAGAAATCGGGAGACTGTGAGTTCTGGTCCCACCTAAGGCACAAAGCCCTTGGACCAGTCATCCTCTCTCAGCCCCAAAAAGGAAGCAATGGCAAACCACGCTTCCGAAAAACACTGCCAAGAAAACTGCAGGGCAATCACCAGGTGTCAATAATAACTCAAAAGGCATTAAAACTAAACTCCCCAGGCTTAACAATTGTCAATAAGAAAGACAAAAAACAGTCTGGATAGTGGATATGGCAGTACCTGGAGACGGCAGAATAGAAGAAAAAGAACTGGGGAAGATAACAAAATACAAACGCCTGAAAAAATGGATCAACTGTGGCAAAAGAAAACAAAGATAGTACTGATAATAATAGGCACCTTGGGTGCAATTCCCAAACAACTGGACCGCCTCTAGAATATCTTCGGCATTGACAATTGCAAAAGGCAGCTTTACTTGGAATGAGTAACTTTTACTTTGAAACGTTTATCCTCCAAGGATATCTTTTAACTTCACTATCAAATAACAACATCGGCCTATCCCTTGGAAAGGACTCTGTAGAAAGTCAGCACCTACCCCCTCTTCTAGAAGAATGAAATATTTGGCGAAATATTAAAAAGGCAGAATATTATATTTTCCTAGATGAGAAATGGGGAAACGTGTTTTAAGAGGCAGAAAGCAGGCCACAGCAGATGTCAGCACTTAAGAAATAAAGAGCTTGTTCAAAGAAGGCAAGCATCTAGATAGCTCTATTAGCAAATACCCTCACCCAAGAGCCAAAACAGGATGAAAGTCATTAAGCCACAATAGGAATAGAACAACACCATTTCAGAATATAAGTCCCTTCATTGCATCCCCAGAACAGTCCAAGCTTCACTTGGGAGCTCAGATAAGGTTGACAAATTAGCTCAGACAAACACCTTAGATGCCAGCTATCATGCCTACATAACCATATGAATCTGACAACAGCCAATAAAATAAATGTTCTTGCACAGGAACAGGAAGCTCAAGTGCAAAGCCCAAAAAAGTTATACAAACCCCCCACTCTCAACTCCATTTTATCAGCTGCCCAGAATCACATGTGGTTCTGCTTCATCAATAAACCATCTTTCCAATAAATCAGCCTCCATGTTTCCAGTGTCTTTCTCCCAACTTGGAACTGAAACAGATGGATATTTCTCCCCACAACTCGATAGGTGGATAAATATGCCAAATCCATTCTAAACAACTTGCTGCACAACAAACAACAACAACAACAATAATAATAATGAGGAGGAGGAGGAGGAGGAGGAGGGGGAGGCGGCTTTATTTTGGCAGCTCAAGAACAAGCCTTAGCCACAAACTGCATGAAGGCAAAAATTCAACATGTTACCACCAACAGCAAATGTTACCTCTATAATGAGAAAGATGAGACAGTCGACCACTTGATGAGTGGGTGCAGCCAAATTTCACAAACTGACTAGCTACAACGCCATGACCGCGTTGCTAAGATCATTCACTGGAAATTGTGCCAAAAGTTTGGATTTGAGTACAGCAAAAACCACTGGGACCATCAGATTGAGAAGGCTTTAGAGAATAAGAAAGTCAAGATCTTGTGGGACTTCAGAATCCAGACTGACAGGCACTTGGCCTACAACACACCTGACATAACAATAATTGAAAAGAAAAAAGTATGGTTCATTGACATTGCAATACCTGGAGATGCACGAATTGAAGATAAACAGCAAGAAAAAAAATCACAAAATACCGGGACTTGTAAATTTAGGTTGAGCAACTGTGGAAAAAGAAATCGTGTGTTGTCCCAATTGTAATTGGAGCCCTCGGAGCAATACCTAAATGGCTACCTCACTATTTGAAAATTCTAAATTTACCTGACTTGAACATTCTGACTCTACAAAAAACCACCCTACTTGGAACAACTTTATCCTCCGATGTTACCTTAACAGTTCCTAGGTCCTTGGTTAGAACTTGAGCTGTTGAGTTACCAACCAGCCCCAAAGGCTGTGAATCTCATCAAAGATTAACATTATCATCATCATAACAACAACAACTCCCCCCATGAACATCTCCTTGTTGTGAGGGATGGACTTGCAATGGTCTGATAAGGTAGTGTTATGTTGGCTATAGTATGTTCGTCTAGAAGGTCCACCCATGCCAGTCAGACTTTAGTGGAAAAGCCAGTTTAAGTCTATCTATCAACCCATTTAATATGGTGTGAAAACAGAAAAAGAATCCAATATTGGACCAGTCATCATAAGGGTCAACAAAAACTACATTAGATGTTACGTTCCTGGGCATCTCTTGACAAGTGGACAATAGGGTTCAACAACAATGGCTGGGCATCCAAGGCCTTCTTCTGTAGGATTATTGGAAGAAGAACAACTACTAGATAAGACAAAACAATGTTTGAAAACCATGCCATTATGGCATAGAGATGGTCCTCGATTTATCACCACATTTGAGCCCAATATTTCTGTTGCTAAGCAAGGCAGTTGTCGAGTTGCGTCCCATTTTACATTTTTGCCACAGTTGTTAAGTGAACACTGCGTTTGTTAAGTGAATCGTGGCCATTAAGGAATTTGGCTTCCCCTCAGGATACTCTGTTTGTGGGAGGCCAGTTGGGAAAGTTTCAAATGATGATCACATGTCCAGGGGTGGGTTCCCGTACCGGTTAGTACCAGTTTGCTTCGTGCGCATGCGCACTGCATATTGCTCACACATGCACAGTTGAGTGTAGCTTGTTCTGCGCATGCACAGAAGCATGCCAGCAATGGCAGAAGAGACCGGGGAACTGGTTTGGGGGCATGGCCAGCCTGGGTCGCTGCTGGTTCTGTGACCCAGGCCAAATCATCATTATGGGTCGGCTGAACTGGGCCGAACCAGGAGAAACCCACCTCTGCAAATCACTCAGGGACAGTGCAACTTTCATAAATACATGCCAGTTTCCATTTTCCCACATTTTGATCCCATGACCATGGGGATGCTGCAACAACGATAAGTGTGAAAAATGCTCATAAGTCACTGTTGTTTCAGTGCTGTTGTAATTTCAAATAGCTGCTAACTGGACGTTTGTAAGTCCAGGACTACCTGTGTTATAAATCAGAACCAACAAAGCAAGGGTACTTAAAGTGAATATTTGAACACTGGAAAAAGAAGTTATCCAGTCTTAAATCTCATCGAACAAGCGTTAGCAGATCAAAGGAGATTCATTACCAGAAATAACATGTTCCAAGATACAAAGCTGGTTCAAAAAAATTATACAATTGGAAGACCCAAAACTAATATTAGTAGAATAGTAGAAGAATCTTAGATAGCAACAACTGCAAATGTAAAAGAAAGAGCTGATATAAACCACGCAAATGGTAATTTAGAAAAAAGTAATAACAACAGAACAAGAATAGGCTGTCATTGAAACAACCTATAAATTCACACACACCCAAAAAGAATAATTAAAAGAAAACATTTTAACATATGCAGAATTACCAGACTGTCGGCATTGAAATGAGTGCCCCCAAAAGACCTGTCATCTATAATAAAGGATTGAATAAAGTGTTTGCAAGGATTAAAATAACATCTATTGCAGACTAATAAGTTTCTTACAGTACGATGGTGGTTATACAAGAAGTGTATATTGAAATTATATATACAAATAGCAAAATTATATTCTGTCCCAAAGTGGAAGATCAGACTGGAAGCCAAAATAAAAACATTAAGATCAGGTGCAAGTAATTTATAGAATATGAAAGACTCAAAAAAAAAAAAAAGATTGTACGAATCAATATAAACCTAATAAAACAATATATTGGCTTAGTACCAAAAAAAGAGAAAAGAAAATGAAGACGCTTGGGAAATCTGTAAACTTACCAGAATCATTTGTCTACTGAGACACGCAGTGTCTCAATTTGATAAATAATCAGATAAAATCATAAACCAACAGCAGGGAAAATTGTATGCTACGAGGCACGAATCATCCAATTTAAGCAAGATCAACTACTTCAATGATGTTGGGCGTAATTTTACAAAGTATAAGTGGCAATAGAAATTATGAAAATAGAAAACCAAATAAAAGGAAAGAATCCAGTCCTGGAAAGGTTTGTGGGAAATTTTAAAAGGCTATAATAAAATGTTGGATTGGTAAGAGAATCTGAAGATGACCTTAGTAAAAAAAAAAAAAAGCAAGTGGAAAAATCAATAATAACAGCAGGAATGGTTAATAATTGAGTGAAAAAGACTAAAAACTGGAGAGCCCCAGAAAATGATTGGTTGCACGGCATTTGGCTCAAATATCTGACTATCCAATTATAGTTAAAATAGTTTAATTAAATATTGCATAAGGGAGACACCAGGGACAGGTTAATAATTTATCCAATTCAAAATGATTCAGCAAACCAGACAATTCCCGGAAACTATAGGCTGATAACATGCACGCCTACAATGTTTAAATTACTCATAATAATAATAATAACAGACAAGATTTATTAGAAAAAAATAATGCCCTTCCAGTAGAACAGAAAGAAAACAAAGGGAAAAGCAGACATACAAAAGATCAACTTCTGATTGATAAAATGGTTCTTGAGAATTGCAAAAAACGGTGGGAGGGATTACATATGGTTTGATTATAAAAAGCATTTAATTTATTATCCCCTAGTTAGATCATGAAATGTTTGGAAAACCGCTGTTGCCAATAAAAACATTAGTTTGTAGAAAAAACAATGAAGCCGTGAAAGACAGAATTACTGATTGGAAATGAAAAAAAGATGGGCTTGTCGACACTAGGAGATGTATCACGTTTATTATTTGTCATTGCAACATAGCTTTCTGCAATTTGGAAGAAAAGTAATCTTGGCCATCAAACAGCAAAAATGCTAATAAAATCTCACATTTGCTTTGCATGGACATTGACAAGCACTTAAGGGTTTTTAGCATAGGTATAGTAATGGAGTTTGGCTTAGAGAGAAATGTGCTATACTAAGTAGAATTGCAGGCTAAGACACTGCTTACTGCCAGGAGTTCGATCCTGACCGGCTCAAGGTTGACTCAGCCTTCCATCCTTCCGAGATCTGTAAAATGGAGACCCAGATTGTTGGGGGAAATATGGTGACTCTGTAAACCGCTTAAGAGAGGACTATGTAAAGCACTATGAAGCAGTATATAAGTCTTAAGTGCTATTGCTATAAATCAGGGTAAAATCACAAACAGCAACAGAATTGAAACACCAAATGCCAAACCATCAGAAGCCATCAGAATGAAGTTACAGATATCTGGGCATTTTATAGTTGGCTCACATCAAGCATGGACAAGTTAAAATTGCGATTAGCAGAGAATACACCAAAGAGGGAGAATATTGTTAATGTTAAACTGAACTGCTTGAACCAAAAAAAACCCCAGTGATGACTATTCACTATGCATTACATCCTCATAGTGATATTCTTAGATTGCAGGTAGTCCTCAACCTACGGCCACAATTGAGCCCAAAATTTCTATTGCTCCGTGAGACATTTGTTAAGTGAATTTTGGCCCATTTTACGACCTTTCTTGCCACAGCTGTTAAGTGAATGATTGCGGTTCTTAAATTAGAAACGGCTTCCCCCTTGATTTTGCTTGTTGCAAAAAGATATTGCATGACACTGCAATCATAACTGTGAACCAGTTGCCCAGCATTTGAATTTTGATGATGTGACCACGGGGATGTTGCAATGGTCATAAGTGTGGGGAAAACGGGCATCAGTCAGTTTTTTCAGTGCTGTTCTATCTTTGAACAGTCACTACATGAATGGTTGTAAATCAAGGTATTAGCGGTATTCTCTCTCCCCCCCTTTCTCTGTCCCCACCTCTCTCTCCCTCTCTCCTCTCTGTCTCTCTTTCTTCCCCCTCTCTTTTTCCCTCCGTCTCTCTCTTTCTGTCCTCTCTTTCTCCCCCCTCTCTTTCTCCCTCTCTCTCTCTCCTCTCTTTCTCCCCCTCTCTTTTTCCCTCCCTCTATCTCTTTCTCTTTCTGTCCCCTCTTTCTGTCCCCCTCTCTCTGCCCCCCTCATTTTCCCTCTCTCCTCTCTTTCTCCCCCCTCTCTTTTTCCCTCCTTCTATCTCTTTCTCTTTCTGTCCTCTCTTTCTCCCCCATCTCTCTCTGCCCCCCCCTCATTCTCCCTCTCTCTCTCCTCTCTTTCTCCCCCCTCTCTTTTTCCCTCCCTCTATCTCTTTCTCTTTCTGTCCTCTCTTTCTCCCCCCCTCTCTCTGTCCCCACTCTCTTTCTCCCTCTTTCTCTCTCTCCTCTCTTTCTCCCCCCCACTCTTTTCCCTCCCTCTCTCTCTTTCTCTTTCTCCCCCTCTCTCTCTGCCCTCTCTCTTTCTCCCTCTCTCTCTGTCCCCCCCTCTCTCTGTGTGTCCTTCTCTTTCTCCCTCTCTCCCTCTCTCCTTCTCTCTCTGTCTCTCTGTCTCTCTTTCTCTCTTAAAAAACTTTGATTCTGCCTCACATTTTCTCCAGCAAACTCTATGACCAGAAAAAAAAAAAAACTTTTGCTACATAAAAAAAAAAAAAAACACCTTTGCAGTTGAATATAGAAGCTCTTCGGTTTTATTTGTTTTTTTCTTTTTGTTTTACAATATCAACTGTATTAACTGTATGCGTGCCCTGCAGAAATGGAGGCAGAGGTTTACTTCAAGTCAAATGAAGTATCAAAGAAAAAAAGCAAGAATTGGCCGGTTATATAAAGGATAACCAAGACATGCACTGATGCAAGTTAAAAATTGGAACTTAGTCTACAGTAAACTAAAACTAAATATCAAAATAATTTAATAAACGTACAAACTGAATGCTGGCAAGGAAAAGCATCACATGGCCAATTTCTAAAAAAAAAAAAAACATAGAAGGGACAATGAATAAAGATAAAATCTGGCTTACCACTGGAACATTAAAAACAGATACGGATAGCTTGATTTTTGGCTGCATAAGAGCAAGCTACCCGAACAAATGCAATCAAAGCCAGAACTGAAAAATCATCAAATAATTCAAAGTACAGATTGTGCAAAAAAGCAGAAGAAACACACGACATACTTAATTCATGCATGAAGATTGCACAAGCAGATTCATGGGAATAGCTGTAAAAATTGTCATGTGCCATTAATGAAAAATTGGTGGGAACATATAGTTGAAAAATGAGGTTAAAATATTGTAGGATTATTAACCCAGATATAACTGAGGTAACGAAGAAGGAAGTATGGGCTGATGAGGCAATACCAGGAAGTAGTAGAACAGAAGACAAAGAATTGGAGAAGATCACCAAGGATCAAGATCTGAAAATCAAAACTGAAAGATTATGGCATAAGCGTATTGTGGTGAGCCCAGGGGTTGAGTCAGCGCACTGGCTGCCCCATCCATAAATCTCAGATGGCACTTAAAAAATCTGGGCATTGACAAAATTTCCATCTGTCAATTGCGAAAGTCCACACTGCTCACATCAGCACATATATACTGTGCTGATACATTACGACATCCTGGGGTTTTGGGAAGATGCAGATGAAGGCCAAGATAGCTAAAAAACTGGCAGCTTTGTGCTTCCTCCAATTCAAAATGCTCCTACATTTGCACTAAAGCCAGCATGCTGGCTAGGAAATTCTGGAAGTCCACACACATCTTCAAGTTTCCAAGATTGAGTAACAATACCCTTAGAAAAACATCTACTTCTGCTTCATTGACTATGCTAAAGCCTTTGATTGTGTGAATCCCAAGAAATTGTGGCAAGTTCTTAAACAGATGGGGAGTATCAGACCATCTTATTTGTCTCTTGAGAAACCTACATTATATGCGGGTCAAGACAGAGGCAACAATGAGAACTAAACACGGAACCACTGATTGGTTCAAAATTGGGAAAGGAGTCCGGCAAAGTTGTATACTGTCGCCCTACCTATTTAACTTATAAGCAGAGCACATCATGAGAAAGGCAGAGCTAGACGAATCAAAATTGAGAATTTTGGAATTTGGAATTAAGATTGCTGGGAGAAATATCAACAGCCTCAGATATGCAGATGATACCACTCTAATGGAAAGTGTAGAGGAACCAAAAAGCCTCTTGATGCAGGTGAAGAGGGGGAGTACAAAAGTTGGCTTGAAACTCAACATTAAGACAACTAAACTAAGATCATGGCATCCGGCCCTCTCAATTCCTGACAAATAGATGGGGAAGAAAAGGAGGTAGTGACAGATTTTATTTTCCAGGGCTCCAAGATCACCGCAGATGGGGACTACAGCCAAGAAATTAAAAGACGCTTGTTCCTGGGGAGGAAAGCTGCGGCAAATCTAGACAGCATATTAAAAAGCAGAGACATCACCCTGCCTACATAAGTGCATAGAGTCAAGACTATGGTTTCCCCAGTTGGAATGTATGGCTGTGAAGGTTGGGCCATAAGAAAGGCTGAGCACCAAAGAATTGAGGCCTTTGAACTCTGGTGCTAGAGAAGACTCCTGCGAGTCCCTTGGACTGCAAGGTCATCCAACTGGTCAGTCCTAGAGGAGGTCAACCCTGACTGCCCTTTGGAAGGCCAGATCCTAGAGACGGAACTCAAATACTTTGGCCACCTAATGAGAAGGAAGGACTCACTGGAGAAGAGCCTCATGCTGGGAAAGATGGAGGGCAAAAGAAGAAGGGGGCGGCAGAGAATGAGGTGGCTGGATGGAGTCACCAAAGCAGTTGGTGTGAGCTTAAATGGACTCCAGAGGATGGTAGAGGACAGGAAGGCCTGGAGGAACGTTTTCCATGGGGTTGTGATGGGTCGGACACAACTTTACAACTAACAACAACGCCCTTCAAAACCCTAGGATTTTATAATCCAGCTTGGAATTCAAAATTAAGGAAATTGTAGTAGAAGGCAGGGAAGAATAAACACTACAGAATAAACAACATTTGAGTCAGATTTCTGCAGTGATTAAGTGCATAATGACAAATCATGTATTACTTTTATATTAATTCCAGAAAAGACGTGTTTAAAAGCTTGTCACATTGATTGAACTGCTGCTTTTTCCACAGGTCACAGCCACATTCCCCAAACTTCTTCCCATTTTTCACACAACAACAACTCTCTGAACTATCACATCAAGCCAATCCATTCTATTTGACAGACATTAAGCTCACTTCCAGTTTACAAAACCAGCACTCAGATTTTTGTGTTGTTGTTTAAAAAAAAAAAAAAAAAAAAGACAGAAAAAGAAACAAGTTTCCAGGAAGCCTTAAAAGTCCCCAGATATTGTGCCAAAAAGCAAAAACATTGCAATGTTTCAAGTCCCGAATTCTGCCAATTTCACACAATCTCAGACTTTTGAGAGCTCTGGTTTCTCCCTCAGTAATTTATTCTGATTGCACAATATGCTTCTTTGAAATTATCTGGAGGGCTGTAAAAAGCAAAATTAGACAGAGACATTGATCCAGTCCAAATGACAAAGTCAAATAGCCTGCAGATTAGAATATAAAACATGGTTAAGGACCATCCTAACTCCTATCTGTAATAACAGATTGCTTTATGAATATCTTATGTCAACCACACAGACCAGCATGTTATCCAAAGCCACATTAGTGGTTAACTTATGATTAAGCAGTAATTATTCCTCCAGGAACACAAAATAAGAAACAAGAACTTGTGGCAATGCTGTTGTTGTTTTTTTGCTGTTCCCTCTTATTCTTCTGTTGCAACTGCTGTACTATCACACAATGACTTCGTTGTGAAAATAAAACACAACTAACATTCCCATCTCATATGCAAAGGCTCTGGCTATAATCACACCATGCTAGACTTTCGAAGTATTTTTGAGAAAGGAACCTCACAATAACTATACCGATTAAAAGGCCATAGTCAAATAGCATTCCCAACCAGTTTGGTGTGTGATTTGGAGCAAATTCATCAAGCAAGTGCCTTAACCATGTTTAACTCTAATCCTGGTCTAGTAGGTCATACAAATACAATGATTGAGGCTTCCAGAGAAGACTTAATCCAGTAGTCTATCCTAAGGGCCATGCAAAGCAATGAAACTTAAAAATTGTTGTGATTAATTTGTTTCACTACTTTATACTCACAAGTCTTACTCATAACTGTTTTTGACTATTGAGGCTTATAGGCAGCGGTGGGTTTCACATTTTGTTACCACTGGTCAGTGGTAGGATTCAGCCAGTTCGATCTATTCGGGAGAACTGGTTGGTAACTTTCTAATCAGTTCTGAGAACCGGTTTTGGAAGAAATCTCCTTTTGTTTTTTCCCACTTTACAGGGCTAATCCTGTAAGGAAGGCAGGAAGGAAGCATTCTGGTGTTGTTTTTAGCCTAATCTTTATTGCCCTGCTTACAGAAACTGTTAACCCTTATTACCATTGTAACAACTAAGGCGAAGTTCCCCATCGACCTGAGTGACATTGACTTGGCCACGCCCTCATGTTCACATGACCACCGAGCCCCACCTACCCAGCTAGTCATTAGGACAGAGAACTGGTTGGTAAATTATTTGAATCCCACCAGTGCCACCGGTTCACTCCGTGCGCATCGACCTGAGTGACATTGACTTGGCCACGCCCTCATGATCACATGACCACCGAGCCCCTCCTACCCAGCTAGTCATTAGGGTAGAGAACTGGTTGGTAAATTATTTGAATCCCACCAGTGCCACCGGTTCACTTCCATGCACATGCTTTGCTTGCGCACGTGCCTTCCACGCATGCGCCTGGCCTCAAAAACATGCCTAAATAGGATGGCATAGATCTGGGGAAGGCCCCACCCACCCCACCCACAATTTCGACTACTGGTTCAGCTGAACCAGTCTGAACCGGCTGAATACCACCTCGGCTTACAAGACCAGGAAATACGGAGGACAATAAAGAGAGCTTCTATTCTTATTAAAAGAAAAAGCTTTTTATCCCCAAAATTGGTACATCTGTCTTTCTCCTTTTTTGGAGAGTTCCAGCAGCTGTGTGCTTTAACATCGACGGGGTTAGGGAGAAAGCTTACCTTCTAACATCCAAGAGCTTCAGCATATATGACGCTTTGTGGAAAGTCACACTTTGCTCTCAGCCTGTCAGACAAAAGGCCACATGTCAGTTACAATATCCAAGACATGCTGCGAGAGGCAATAATCAAAAAGAAGCAGAAGCAGCAATCTCGGCAGATCTACTAATCAAGCTTAAATGACAGTTCCTCTATGCACAGGCGTGTGATTGCTTCACATAGGATGACTCCTCAACACAAACAGCAGGAACATTGAAGCGTCCAGATGTTTGAACTTCAACCCCATTGGTTTCCCCCAGCACTGTCCACAGCAGTGCATTGTGGGAGACGTAGAACAAAACGCTCGGATAAGATATAGGCTGCTCGTCCCTGCTTTATTAATGCCGTTTCACTGATAATTCACGAACGCAGCCAGCAGATGCTTGTTGGGATTTTTTTTAAAAAACAAACAAACCTGGAGATCACAAATTTGAAATTGCTACTTCAACTAGCAGGGCATCAGTTCATTAGCTTATCAGTGAACGTTAGGAAAGATTGCATTTTTTTTTTAGAAACAGAGCAATTCCCCCCCTTGACGTGCCTGGAGCACACAATGATGGGCTTATGTAAATCATCATGCAGACACAGGACCTTAATGTAGGAAGAGGAGAGGAGAAGAGAGGAAAGGAGAGGGAAAGGAGAAAGAGGAAAGGAGAGGAAGACAGGCAGGAGAAGTAAGAGTAGAAAAGAGGGTAGGAAGGGGAAGAAGAGGAGAGGAGTGGAGAAGGGGAAGAAGAAAAGGGGAAGGAGAGGAGGAAAGAAGAAAGTAGAGAAGAGGAGAGGAGAAGAGAGGGAAGGAGAGGGAAAGGAGAAAGAGGAAAGGAGAGGAAGACAGGCAGGAGAAGTAAAAGTAGAAAAGAGGGTAGGAAGGGGAAGAAGAGGAGAGGAGTGGAGAAGGGGAAGAAGAAAAGAGAAAGGAGAGGAGGAAAGAAGAAAGTAGAGAAGAGGAGAGGAGAAGAGAGGAAAGGAGAGGGAAAGGAGAAAGAGGAAAGGAGAGGAAGACAGGCAGGAGAAGTAAAAGTAGAAAAGAGGGTAGGAAGGGGAAGAAGAGGAGAGGAGTGGAGAAGGGGAAGAAGAAAAGAGAAAGGAGAGGAGGAAAGAAGAAAGTAGAGGAGAGGAGAAGAGAAGAGAGGAAAGAGAGGGAAAGGAGAAAGAGGAAAGGAGAGGAAGACAGGCAGGAGAAGTAAGAGTAGAAAAGAGGGTAGGAAGGGGAAGAAGAGGAGAGGAGTGGAGAAGGGGAAGAAAAAAGGGAAAGGGGAGGAGGAAAGAAGAAAGTAAAGAAGAAGGGAGGGAGGGAGAAAAGGAAAGAAAAGCAGGGTCGTGGTAAAATAAAATAGGTGAATGGGATGGTAAGCAAAGCAATCCCGATTATATATTTCAATTTTTATATGTGAAAATGAATATTTAAAATTGTTAATACACAATGTTAATAAAAACTAAGAGAATGTACCGTATTTTTCGGACTATAAGACGCACCGGTGTATAAAATGCACCAAGATTTCAAAGAGGTAAGTAAGAAAAAAAGGTTTTGTCCTCCATGGCCCCCAGGAGCACTTTGCAGGCTTCAGCAGGGCTGGGGGGAATGCAAAAATACCCCTGTTTTTGCAAAAAATGGGGGCATTTTTGCCTTCCCCCACCCCTGCTGAAGCCTGCAGAGTGCTCCTGGGGGCTGGAGCAAGGCAAAAACATCTCTGTTTTTGCGGAAAACAGTCTGTTTTTTGCAAAAATGAGATGTGGGGGGGGGGGCTTCAGGAGGCCAAAAATAGATGCATTTGGTGTATAAGATGCACCAACATTTCCATGCTCTTTTAGGGGGGAAGGTGCGTCTTATACTCTGAAAAATATGGTATGTTTGCAAATGTATGCATGAGATTAAAAATAAAAAACTTTTTGGGGGAAAAAAGACACAGGATCTTCACAGGAATTTCAACATTGCCCTGCCAGGAACTGCGTACAAAGTCTAATGATGTACATGTCTTCCAGGATCAGCCTCCGATGACCGTTATCTGCAGGACAGGTATAAAGATATACATCTGGGGGGAGGGAAGTGGGTTGAAGATATAAAAAGATGATGTTCTCTGGCGTTTGTGATGATCCAACCCTTGATTACTCAGTAGTGACTAGATATCGCAAACAGTTGGACATAGACGTAGCCAAAATCTTTTGCCCAATATTGAGTGTTCTGCCTCCTCAGAACATCCAAGTTCTCGCAGGATGACCCTTTCTCTCTTTCTCTTTTCAATTTTCTCTTTCTTTCCCCCCACTCTCCCTTTCTTATCTTCCTTCTGCTCAGATAGTTGATATACAAGCCTGTAGCAGCTTCTTTTCTCTCTCTCTCTCTCTCTCTTTAAACTTATCAAAGAGTTTGGACACGAACTAGAATGAAATGGGCGTATCCTTTTCTATATAAAAAAATACAATTGAAAATCCTTCATCGTCTTCGCTATTGTTGGAGTATAAATCAAAAGGCAGACTTGGAGAAGATAGGAGGCTTGGCACTCCTAACCCACATTCTAATCACAAATTATCCATGTAAAAAAGTACGTAAGCTTCAGGCATAGAAAGACAAGGTGCTTATTTACCCCAAAGAGAAAGCCAATCTACTGTGCTAAATTTATTCCACGTATCCCTTTTTGTAATAAATAAATACACACACACACACACACTTCCACAATCAGAGAACAAAGAAAGGGTGTGGACAAGGGAAATCCTTTCCTGTGTCCAGTGCTGCAAGCTGAAACATAATGGGCAAACATAATGGGCAAACAGACAAGCATAATTATAACCACAAAAATATTCCCCTTATTTTTCCATAGAGATTCCCATAGCTTACACGCCAATTGCAGCAACAGTTTTTCCCCCTTCCTTCATCTCCATTCTCTTTCTTCCCTGACTCCCTTTTTACAATGTGCAAGCCCCTTAATTAATTAATTACTTAATTAATTAATTTCTGCACCTTCCCCCCCCCCCTCAACTGGATGACTCTACCCGGCTTATAATTCTAAATAGCAATAGCACTTAGACTTATATACCACTTCATAGTGTCTTACAGCCCTCTCTACGCAGTTTACAGAGTCAGCCTCTTGCCCCCAACAATCCGGCTCCTCATTTTACTGACCTCGGAAGGATGGAAGGCTGAGTCAACCTTGAGCTGATCAGGGTTGAACTCCTGGCAGTGGGCAGTCAGCCTGCTATACTGCATTCTAACTACTGTGCCATGACAGACATTTAAAACCAATAAAAAGAGTACAAAATAGATGTATACAGCACCCAGTTTAACAGTACAATAGACGGGGGCCTTAATATATTTGGAACCCCAGATTTGAAAGCATAGCCAAGTTTTTAGAGTTTTTGGGGTCGGGGGTCACTCTAAATCTCTGAAGGGAGGATGTTCCCCAGAGCAAGGGGCCACAGCAGACAAGGCCCTCTTCTGATCCCGGGCTAGCCAACATTTTTAGCTGATGGGGATCCACAATGTGTCCAATCTGGTGGGCCACATTGGACCGGCCAGGATTTGATTGCTGATGCACACCTAGAGATCTCATGCGCCTTTACCCATGACAGCCTGTCCCAGCCCTGCCCCCCCTCCAGATGTATGGACGTGATCTCTCAGAATTGTCAGCAATGGCCACACTAGTTAGGAATTCTGCACGCTGCAGTCCCAGCACATCTGGCGTTTGCCTGCATTTGGAAAGCTGGTGGAGGAAATCCAAGAACGGTTTTGCACTGTTTTCAGGAGCAAAGTTCTGTCCCTTCATGAATTCCCTGGAGGATGCTTGATGGTGGTTTTGGAACTTGACTGACAGTCAGGCATTGGGAAGAAGAATACCCAATTACCCCGCCCCCCCCCCTCCATTGAGTGGCCTCTAAATCGCCCTATCCGTTGCCAGTTGTTTCTAAGAATGAAATTAACCCGAATTCAAAGATGCTCTTTCCTCTTTTTCTGGCACATGGCAGCCCAGCCAAATCCTGCAAGGAGGTGCCAGGCACTTCTTGCACAATACCAGTCCCACCTTTTGCACACACTCTGCACAAACCCATGCTGAAGGGCACTTCACTCTTGGAACAATAGCAAGCACATGGCTTTGAAATGTCCTCAGGCTGCCTGCCACATGCCAGAAAGGAAGGAAGGAAGGAAGGAAGGAAGGAAGGAAAGAAGGAGGGAAGGAAGGAAAGAAGGAAGGAAGGAAGGAAGGAAGGAAGGAAGGAAGGAAGGAAGAAAGAAAGAAAGAAAGAAAGAAAGAAAGAAAGAAAGAAAGAAAGAAAGAAAGAAAGAAAGAAAGAAAGAAGGAAAGATCTTTGTCATCGCCCTCTCTTCTACACTACGAAGGCTTTCCAAGATCCACTTCCACTAATGGAAGGATGCAGGATGGAAAAAAGCTGAAATAAGGGCATCCCCCAATAATTTGCTTCTAAGGACTAGGATAAAGGATAAAAACTCTTTAAGGTTTTTTAACCGGGCTGCGATGAGAAGCAGTTTGAAAAAACCACACAAGCAAATGGGATTCTCAGAGATCCTGGCCTCCCATCTCCAGGGCAGGTGAAGCCTTGTGTGAAAAGTGATGCAGGGAAGGAAGCTTTTAGAAAGCTGGGACGGAGAAACATATTAATAGCACCATCTTACACCGGCTTCAGCAGGGGGTTAACCCCCAGGGAAGAGAAGGCAAGGACTGCAGCTTGCAGTCACAGACAAGCTGGATTTCTGATCGGGGAAACTGCTTGCTGCATGCATTCCAAAGTGGGGTAATTTGCTGTTTTTACCTCTTCTCATTCCCCCCCCCCCTTTTCCTCCAGGCTGGGGGAGAGGGTTCCAGAGCAGATTTAACAGATTCTTGTTACTGATAACTACTGCACCACGACAGACCTTTAAAAGCAATAAAAACCGTGCAAAATAGATATCTACAGCATCCAGTTGAACAGTAAAACCAATAGGGGCCCTTAATACATCCGGAACCCCAGATCTGAACACATAGCCGAGTTATTAGGGTTGTTGGGGGGACGGAGATCACTCTAAATCTCATAAGGGAAGGATGTTCCACAGAGCAAGGGGCCACAGCAGAGAAGGCCCTCTTCTTGGTCCCTGGCCAGCCAACATTTTTTAGCTGATGGGGAGGGGGGGGGGGACCCACAATTTAACAGAGCAGACTAAAGGCCGCTGCAAATCAAGGGGAAGGAGAAGGGCTGAGCTAAGGCAAGGCAACCAGCAACCGAGCCAGTAGTAAAACCCTCCTGGGGGATAAAGACCCCAGCTGCCCATCAATCCTTCGGGACTGCTGCACCCAGATCTTGGAGATGCCTGCAAGGAGGAGAACGTGCGGGGAGGGAGGAGGTAGAGAGGGAGGGAATGGGGGGGGGGGAGGTTAAGCACAGGGGAGGTTAAGCACAGGGGAGGTTAAGCACAGGGTCTCCCCCTCCCCTCTATTCAGAGTTACAGCGGGACCGGGACTGGATCGCCACTATCCGGGGAGCTGGGGAAGTCTTGGAGGATGGGGAAATGAAAAAAAAAAGAAGAAGGAAGCAATTGCGGAGAAGGACGAGTGGGGGAATCCGGGATGAGCAAGATCGAGGTGGGGGAAGCCTGGGTGCAAAAGCCAGCATCCGATCCACTACCCACCTGCCGAGGATCCGGGGATCCGGCCCGCTGGAGGAGGAAGAGGAGGAAGAAAGAGAAGAGGAGGAGGGGCGTCGATCCCAGCAAGCCCGAGGACCACCTGGCCGCGTCGAGCAGAAAGCGGTGCCCTGCCTGGTCCCAGCCTCTCTCATCCGGGGGTCGGGAGACAAAAGAGCGGCCGCCTGCTTTTCCCTCCGATGCTCGCAGGGGGAAATAAAAGAAGAAGAAGAAGAAGAAGAGGGGGAAATATAATAATGATAATAATAAGGGGTGGGGGGCGGTTGGGGAAACACACCCCGAAAGGGGCGTGGGACGGATGGATCCTGATAGGAAGGGGTGCGGGCGGGGGTGGGAACATCCCGGCGACGCAGGAGGGAAGCTCCGGGCCGCCCGGCAAGAGCCGGAGGGAGGGAGCTGGGGGGGAGAGAGGGAGGCGCCGCGGGCAAGATCGACCTCCCCGCCCCGCCCGGCCCCGCCGCAGCCCTTCCCCGGGGTTGCGGGGCACGTGTGAACGGGGAACACGCGGGGAAGAGGCCGGGGACGGGATCGCCCACCCGGGGTTCCAGCGCTCGGGGCGGCCGCCTTGCCTTGGTGGGGGCTCAACGTTAGCCGCCCCCCTCCCTCCGGGTTGCGTGGTCCTCGGTTTTCTCTCTCCCCTCCCCCGACCCCTACACGGTGCTGAGCCGCCCGATTTCCCCCTGCCTGCCTGCCTGCCTCTGCGGTGTTTTTCTTCCGAAGAGCTTTTTCCAGGGTCAGGTCCTGGCCTGGGACGCTTGTCGTCTCAATCGCCGCTCAGTGGTTTTTATTGCTTTCCTTGTTTCGGGTGCTGGCCCTGGTTTCTATTTCACTCCCGAGGCTGCGGCGGCTTTAAAGCCGGTTTGATCCATGAATAATAGAACAAATACGCCTATACATGCAGTGCCGATAAAGGAGGAAAAGAGAATTAGAAATAGGGTAGGGTCGAAGAGAATAGAGTAGAATGGAATGGAGTGGAAGGGTAGGGTAGGGTAGGAATAGGGATAAGATAGGGTAGGACAGAATAGAATAGGAATAAGATAGGGTAGGATAGAATAGAATAGGAATAGGGTAGAATAGAATAGGAATAAGATAGGGCAGGACAGAATAGAATAGGAATAAGATAGGGTAGGATAGAATAGAATAGGAATAGGGTAGAATAGAATAGGAATAAGATAGGGTAGGACAGAATAGAATAGGAATAAGATAGGGTAGGATAGAATAGAATAGGAATAGGGTAGAATAGAATAGAATAGGAATAAGATAGGGTAGGACAGAATAGAATAGGAATAAGATAGGGTAGGATAGAATAGGAATAGGGTAGGGTAGAATAGAATAGGAATAAGATAGGGTAGGACAGAATAGAATAGGAATAAGATAGGGTAGGATAGAATAGAATAGAATAGGAATAGGGTAGAATAGAATAGGAATAAGATAGGGTAGGGTAGAATAGAATAGGAATAGGGTAGGGTAGAATAGAATAGGAATAAGATAGGATAGAATAGGAATAAGATAGGGTAGGACAGAATAGAATAGGAATAAGATAGGGTAGGATAGAATAGAATAGGAATAGGGGTAGAATAGAATAGGAATAAGATAGGGTAGGGTAGAATAGAATAGGAATAGGATAGGGTAGAATAGAATAGGAATAAGATAGGATAGAATAGAATAGGAATAAGATAGGGTAGGATATAATAGAATAGGAATAAGATAGGGTAGGGTAGAATAGAATAGAATAGGAATAAGATAGGGTAGGGTAGGATAGAATAGGAATAAGATAGAATAGGGTAGAATAGAATAGAATAGGAATAAGATATGGCAGGCTAGGGTAGAGTAGAATAGAATAGGAATAATAGGAATAGGGTAGATTAGGGTACGGTAGGGTAGAGTAGGGTAGGATAGGATAGGACAAGAATAGGAATAGGAATAAGACAGGGTAGGATAGAATAGAATATGGTAGAATGGAATGGAAGGATAGGGCAGAATAGAATATAATTGAATAGGAATAGGTATAGGAATAGTGTAGGGTAGTGTAGAATAAGGTAGAATAGAATGGAAGGGTAGGGTAGGGTAGAGTAGGGTAGGATAGGATAGGAATAAGAATAAGAGAATAAGAATAAAGGTAGGGTGGAATAGAATAGAATAGGGTAGAATGGAATGGAATAGGAATAGAAAACAGAACAGAACAGAGTTGGAAGGGAACTTGCAGGTCATCTAGTCCAACCCCACCCCTGCACAAGCAGGAGACCCTACACCATTTCTGACAGATGTCAGACCAATCTCTTCTTGAAAGCCTCCAGTGATGAAGCTCCCACAACCTCTGAAGGCAACTTCTGTTCCATGGGTTGATTGTTCTTACTGTCAGAAAAAAAAATTCTCCTTATTTCCAGGTTGAATTTCTCCTTGTTCAGTTTCCATCCATTTATTTCTCGTCTGGCCTTCTGGTGCTTTGGAAAATAAGTTGACCCCTCCCTCTCTGTGACAGGCCCTCAAATATTGGAACATCGCTATAATCTCTCCCCTGTTCCTTCTCTTCATTTGTAGCTCAGGATCGAAATGAGGGGTCCTTGGTGCTCTCTGAGCTTGGTTTCCCCCCCCCCCCCGGCTTGGAGACGTTTCATTACTCAAGGTAGGTAACATCATCAGTGCTAATCACTAGTCACTAGCAATGATGGTGTTACCTAGTTTGGGTAATGAAAGATCTGCAAATAAAAAAAACCACCAAGGACCAATGGTGCTATTCAGCCAGTTCTATCCGGTTCGGAAGAACCGGTAGCAGTGGCGTCAGGAAGCTCCACCCACCTGCCCGGATGTCATCACATCCTGTTTTTGACGCTCTGTACATGCATTTGCGAACCTATAGCAAAGGTAGGTTGATTTCACCCCTGCCAAGGATCCTTCGTATTTACAGTACATACATATCTTTCTGCCACAAAGATGTGCTTGCAAAAAATGCTCACAATCAAGTATTGTAATGCACACTATAAGACAGATTTCTCTCTCAAATACATTTAACTACCAGTATGTATTGTTCAATATGCCCCACCTCCCTGGATTCAACAACAAACTATGCCGTAAATCTTGGTTTGAAAACCAAAGGGGTTGAAGTTACGTGACCCAGCCTAGAAGAAGCAAAACCAGTCTTTGCCTTAATTGTGCAGTGTGTGAAATCAGGTTACGAAGGGTTTTATTTGAGCTCCTCAAGGTAACTGTTTAGAAATGTATTTTAATTACCGTAAGTTGACTGAACTTTGTGTCGACACTGTGATAAAGTACAAAGTATGATATATGATAGTTGTCCTTTTTTCTACTTCCTGTTGGGGTTCCAAGAAATGCATCCACCAAAAAACAGAACTTCGAGACAGGTATATTCCCCAAATAACATGTTTATTGGACACAGCTGGTGAAGACCAAATCTAAAGGTTTCTGTGGTTTTCCTCCTATTTGAAAGAGCAAATATTCCCTCCCCAGGTATCACCAGTCACATTATCCAATGAAGGTAGATGGGAAGCTGCTTAGTCAATCCTCTGCTATCTGCTGGGATGACCTTGGTTCCCAGAAGAAAACTTGTTGTTTTGACCAGTAGCCAATCTATCTACTTCTCTGCTGTTTTCAAAGTTGGGGCAACTATGGGGCAGGAGAAAAATGGCTTCAGCTAAGTCAGATTCAGAGTTGACATTTCCATTAAAAACACATGTGCTAATTACATGCCATTTGTACATTGTATCCATATGTGTGGTCCCAGTAGAAGGGAAAGAATAAAATGTGGCTCTCTGATTCATCATTCAGAGGTATGATACCAAGAAAGGATTTGGATGTAGCCATAAAATAAATAAAATAAATGAATAAAATGTTTCCTTCCCCCCTCCAAGGTTTTTTATTTTTTAATACAAATTATACATATTATAGGAACGAAGAATTGTCTGGGTCTTTTACATCCTCTAATTTACATAGTCCTTTTTACATCATAGTTTCATTTTCACTTTCTGCCAAATTATTCTCTTCCATTATTTTTCATCTTTATGATTATTTTTTCTTAATACATAAACAATATCTTCCATTGCCCCTTCAAAGTTACCCCAATTTTTCCTTTTTATTTTCTCCATTGGTATATTTTGCTATAAACAGAATACATCCTCTAATTCAAATTAAACATACAGAGCATTTCTTTCAATTTTTTTCTACAATTAACAATATACTATCATTTCTTTATTTCTTAATTAGTTACATCACAATAACAATCTTAGTCTACTCTTTTCCCCTTTCTTCCTCTTTTAATCATTTTCTCTTGGGCTCCCTAAAATCCCAGTTTTAATTCTTTTCCTTCTTCTCCCACTTTCCCCTATCTTCTTTTTCTTTTTCCTAATTTTGTGATTGTTGTATCTTTTCTTCAGAGTATTTACTTATATTGTGCTTGTAACTTTACCCAGGGTTTTCCCTGTTCTCCTCCTTTTCTTACTAAAATAATGAATGGACTTGGCATAAATAAAATAAATAAATGAAAAGTTTCCTAACCGCCATTTTCAAAAGAACAGCATCTGTGACTTGGATAGCTCATCTTGGTTTCTGAAAAACATACCCAGTTCTTAGAATTCAATGGAATTCTGAATCTCAAAGATTATCAAAACAACTTGTTTCTTTTAGGTTTCGGTTTAGTTTTGCAAAATAATCGGAGGAGTAGAGTTTTCAAGTTCCTAATAGCAAAAGGGATAAATGAGACCTTGAATGGTATAAAATGTAGACTGCCGAACCACACCGGGGAGCCTTAATCCCAATCTTTTAGGAAATTAGTCACTATTTACATTATTATGATCAGATGATAAGGAAAGAATGCTTTGGTCACCGAAAATTCCCACAAAGCAACTGAAACATACCGTATCGCTGTTTTTAAAAAATCACAATTCATCAGCAACTTTTGCAAGTGTGCCAAAAGAACATTGCAACTAGATTTAAGGAATCAGACTGTGTGGCTGTTGATATAATGCATAAATCAGGGGTCAGCAGCCTTAAACACTCAAAGAGCCACAAAGGTCCTAACCGGAAGCCCCCCATTCAATTCTGGAGCCAACTGGAAGTCTGCTTTCCCCGCCATAGAGTCTCTTCCTAGCGTGGCATCCTTTTTCTTCTTCCTGTCCTAACCAGAAGCCCTATCAATTGTGGAGCTGACTGGAAAACCCGCCCCTTGCCATAGTGTCTCCTCCTGGCACACCATGCTCCCCCCCCCAAACCGGAAGGTCCTCTCAATATTGTAGTGCCGGCCGGTGACAAGAAGCCGCAGCAGAGGGATGAAAGAGCCACGTGCGGCTCCAGAGCCGCAGGTTGCTGACCCTTGGCATACATCAAAGGATGTAAGAACGAGACAGGATTGGTGGAACCAAGCCCACTTCAATTAATTGGCCCCTAAAGTTATATGCTTGGTTACAATTAGCCAAAAGAATCACCTCTGCATTGTGACATCATAAGCGCCATCCTTTTTGACTGTACGGTACTTGCATCACCATGTTTAATCAAAGTAATCAAGAGATGGATTTTTTTTCACCTGTGCCTTTTGCAATGCCCAGTTCAAGTAGTCGTCCACTTGAAACCTTTCATTTAGTGACTGAAGTTACTGAAAAAAAGCAGCTTCTCATCACACGTAGGACCTTCACAGCATACTCAAAGTGACGTGATCAAAATTTGGGCACTAGATAAATGGTGCGTAATTCACAGGTTACGGCATCCCAGGGTCATGTGGTCTCTATTTGCAACCTTCCCATTGGCTTCCCCAAGCAAAGGCAAAGGGGGGGGGGAGCCAGATTCGCTTAATGACTTACGTTGTTGTTGTTTATTGGATTTATATGCCGTCCTTCTCCCAAGGACTCAGGGCGGCGTACAACATTAAAAAACACGTATTACAAAAGTTTTTAAAAAATTAGAGATCCAAAAAACAAACCCAATTAAGATTAACAGTAACATTTAAAAAATTCGATTAAAATTAACAATAATCAATCATTTATTTTATTTTGTTCAGGCCAGGCCGGCTTATGTGATTCACTTAACAACTGCAGCTTAATGAGCCATGGTGGCGCAGTGGTTAAGAGTGCAGTACTGCAGGCTTCTTCTGCTGACTGTCGGCTGCCTGCAATGTGGCCGTTTGAATCTCACCAGGCTCAAGGTTGACTCGGCCTTCCATCCTTCCGAGGTGTGTAAAATGAGGACCCAGATTGTTGGGGTCAAGAGGCTGATTCTGTAAACCGCTTAGAGAGGGCTGTGAAGCACTGTGAAGCGGTATATAAGTCTAAGTGCTATTGCTTTTAATAACCGTGACAAAAAAGTAAGTAAAATCAGCATCACTCACCTAGCAACCATACCGAATAGCAACAGAATTTCTGGTCCTAATTGTCATAAGTTGAGGACTACCTGTATGGCAAACAAATCTTAGAGGAGGCTTCTTGGAGTACGCAGAGCTCAAAACTGCACCTCTTTTTATGGATTGGGGGATAATCGGAGTGATTACAAGAGGCAAAATCCAAATACTTCCGACAAATATTTCCCTTGAAACACAGCCTCCTAAAATTAGTTCTCCCTTGACTTCCTTGGGCTTTCCTGCTTTGAGAGCCTGGTTTCCCAAGTCCTGTCAAGGCCAGATCAGTCTTTGAGCCAAAGAAAATGTTGTGCATTCTTGTTATAAGGTGTGTGTGTTTTCAATTAACTTAGAGATCATTTATATTATTTCCCTGTCCACCCAATCCAAGATGTTTATTCAAAGTTTCACCATTTCAGAGCGGGAATTGTGTTAATTATCATAGCCAGAACAACAACCAGATAGGAGGTATCTTATGTACGATATATTATATACAATTAAGAGTTGTTAACCTAATTTTGCGACGCTTCTTCTCCAGCAGCATTGTAGTGCAAACTAGGACATACAAAACCTTTGCTGGACCAATTCTTGAATACAGCTTGTCTGCCTGGAATCCACACTGTATTGATGAAAGAAATGTCCTTCTGGGTTCGGCTCCAAGTGGGGGAAAAGACACTGGAGACATGGAGGCTGCTTGGAAAGATGGTTTATTGGTGGACAGGACCGCATGGCTTGAGCCCTGAACAGAAAAGGTGATCACATGCTTCAATGTTGGTGGAGAAGAAGAGGAGGGCTGAGGGAGAGGCTTGCTAGGCTTTTTATAACCTGTTCAGTCCAACCTCTCTGTTTCCTGTTCCTCTGTAAGAAATGTATTCTGATTGGTTGTCAGACTCCCATGGGGCCATGCAGGGGCAACTCTCTAGGCTGTGTTTTGAATCCAGGTTTGGTTGAGTTCTCAGATGCCATGTGGTGAGTTGGGGCCAATATTATCATGCTTTAATCCCATCCCCCTGCAGCTGAAGTGGGGAAGCCTTTATTATGTAAAGTGGACTAGCTTGGCCTTCTTAATGGCCCATTGACAAAGTGGGGATGGGCAGGAAGCTACAGGAAGCTATTCTGTCTTTTAAAACATGTTTCTTTCTTTTCATATCCAGATAAATATTCTGCCTTTTCAACATTTCCTAGGATATTTCATTTTTCTGGGAGAGGGCTGGGTGATAACTTCCTACAGTATATATCGGACATTAATACGATCGAGCGAGTCCGGAGGTATTTCACTCCTCTGCTCACAGTAGAATTCCCTATGCCACCAGGCTTGAAATTTTGGGCTTGGACAACCTAGAACTATGCCGACCAGGGTCTGATCTAAGAGTATTATGCAAAATTATCTGCTACAACGTCCTACCTGTCAATGACTACTTCAGTTTCAACTGCAATAATACACAGGCAAACAATAGACAATAAACTCAAGGTAAATTACTCCAAACTTGATTGCAGAAAATACGACTTCATCAACAGAGTGATGAGTGCCTGGAATGCACTATCCAACTCTGTTGTTACATCCTCAAACCCCCATAACTTTAACCTTAAACTGTCTAGCGCCTAGCAAAATAATATTGGTGGAAAATTCAAATACGTCTGACAGAGCTAACTGAATTTAAACCAGAATTATACCTTCTGGGAATTATAAATGAGAAATATAGCAAAGGAGTAACCTACATACATATTAAACCAGCAGCAAGAATGGTCTTTCCCCAGAACTGGAAAAACAGGGAACTTTTACTAGAAGAGGAAGTAATTAGGAAAATTCTGATGGCTGAAATGGATAGATTGACGTGGGATTTGAAAAATAAAAGTGAAACAGAATACTATAAGATCTGGAATAAATTTTATTGATGGTTGGAACAGTAAAAAAGGACCCAAGATAAGAAATGATTAGAATTTAGAGAATGGAAAATTAGAATTATGTATGTAATTATAACAGAGTGAAAGTAGATAAGATAAAATCGAAAGCCACGCCTCCATCCTGGTACTCCTTGACCTCTCAGCGGCTTTCGATACCATCGACCATGGTATCCTTCTGCGACGACTGCGGGAGGTGGGGGTGGGAGGCACTGTTCTACGGTGGTTCTCCTCTTACCTCTCGGACAGGTCGCAGTCGGTGTTAGTCGGAGGGCAGAGATCGACCCCTAGGCCCCTAACATATGGGGTGCCGCAGGGTTCAGTCCTGTCCCCCCTACTTTTTAATATCTACATGAAACCGCTGGGTGAGATCATTCGGCGGCATGGGATAAAATACCACCAGTATGCGGACGATACACAGTTGTATCTGTCTGCCCCATGCCAACTCAATGAAGCGGTGGACGTGATGAGCCAGGGCCTTGAGGCTGTTAGAGACTGGATGAGGGTTAACAAGCTTGTGCTCAATCCAGATAAGACCGAGTGGCTGCTGTGCTTCCCTCCCACTAATTTGGCAAGTGATCCATCTCTCAGGCTGGGGGGTCAAATACTACGCCCCTCAGACAGGGTCCGCAACTTGGGAGTCCTCCTGAACCCACAGCTGACTTTTGAACACCATTTGTCAGCTGTGACCAGGGGGGCATTTGCCCAGGTTCGCCTGGTGCACCAGTTGCGGCCCTACCTGAACCGGGAGGCTCTCACAACAGTCACTCGTGCCCTTGTGACCTCTAGGCTGGAGTACTGCAATGTGCTCTACATGGGGCTGCCCTTGAAGAGTATTCGGCGACTTCAGCTAGTCCAGAATGCGGCCGCGCAAGCGATCGTGGGTGCACCTCGTTTCACCCACACAACACCTATCCTCCGCGAGCTGCACTGGCTACCTGTCAATCTCCGGGTACGCTTCAAGGTGCTACTTATCACCTACAAAGCCCTGCATGGTATTGGATCTGGGTACTTGAGAGACCGCCTACTGCCAATTACCTCCACTCGACCAATTAGATCACATAGATTAGGCCTCCTCCGACTTCCATCAGCCGGTCAATGTCGACTGGCAACCACGCGGAGGAGAGCCTTCTCAGTGGCAGCTCCGACCCTATGGAACGAACTCCCCGTGGAGATTCGTACCCTCACCACCCTCCAGACCTTCCGCACAGCCCTTAAAACCTGGCTGTCCCGACAGGCCTGGGGTTAAAGATATTGACCCCACCCGAATTGTATGAATGTTGTGCTTTTAACGATGTATTGTTTTATGTGTTTAACATGGTTTGTCCTCCCTCCCCCTGAACTGTGAGCTGCCCTGAGTCTCCCCAGGGAAAAGGGCGGCATACAAATAAAATATCTATCTATCTATCTATCTATCTATCTATCTATCTATCTATCTATCTATCTATCATCTATCTATCTATCAATCATATGGATAGAAGAAAGATATTTGTAAATACTGAATAGACCAAATGTAAATAAGCAAGGTATTTATGATATCTAACTTATATTTTAGTATGTATAGCAAATACAAAGGCAGGACAGTTACACTGTGTCCAGTGCTTTATTGTGTGTTTAATAAAAAATATTTTAGCGTGGACTTCACCCCTTTCCTAAGAGGTCTGTAAGGGGCGTGCATAAGCGCACCAGCGTGCCTGCCATCCCTGTCCTATTGTCCCCATTTATTCATATCCATTTCCTGTGTTCATGTCCACGTTTATACTTGTTATCTCGTACATGTTTGACAAACTAAATTAATACAATAAAATAGATAAATAAAATATATTGCATTCTTCATGGACAAAGTGCAATATAAGATACAGGATAAGGAAGTTATAAATGCTATTTGAAAATGGTAAAGCTGCTGATAGGAATTTTGTAACTCGAGAAATGGAACGTCTGCGTGGCTTGTATAATGTGTGCAAATATTACAATTGTGACTGATGCCTGAACAAATGCAAACAAGGGATAAGTTTAATAAGCATGCATAGAAAGGCGTCTGGCACAATTCTGACTGCAGATGAATACAGGTGAGAATGACAAACTTTGGAAAGTACGATGTGACTTTATTTTGCAGACAGTCTCCGAAGAAGACTTCGAGGCTGGTTTAGAAAAAAAAAGCACACGATCAGGTTTGAATTATGAAACATTTTTGCACAAATACGGAATTGGAAGCCAGTTAGTGACTGCGGTAAAAGTTGATGCAAGTAAATCATTGTATGCGAATAATTGGAACGCTACCATTGCAAATGGTTCAACCCTGAACAGAGATTTTAAACAAGAACGTGCGATGTTCCCTTATTGTTATTTATTTGTGAATGAATAAAGAACACATTTCAACATATTTAAGAAGGAACAGTGACTCTGTCAAGGGAAAAGAGAACTCCAAGAATGTTATACTGTGGTTCTATAAAGCTGATGCAACCCAGGAGGTTTATTATGTACAGTCTGACAGGGATTTAGAGAGGTATGTTTATTCTAAGAGAGGCAATTTCAAAGCCCCATATATTAAGAACAGAATCAAGGTATTTCAAAACTTTACCATGTTGCATGGGAGGTACCACAGTTGCTAAAAGAAAAACCAGAGAAACAGACTAGACCAGTTCTTGCAACTTAATAATAAGATGAAACAGAAAGAACAATTTTCATGTAGAAGGATTAAAATTAAATGCCATCCTGGACTGTGGGGTGAAATGGTATTTTGGGGGAAATCAAAGATACCGTTTACAGCCCACTCGCCTTGCTAGGACCAACCAAAAAGTTAAGAACCAATTTCTTAATGTTGGATTTTTTTCAGTCAAGGGTTGGACCTACTTAATGTTTGGATAAGAGAACTATCAGGAAACTTCCCAGCTATAAGTTTGCTAGAGAAGGAAGGGGGGGGAAAAAACCCTAGAACAGTGATGGCAAACCTTTTTCTTATGGCGTGTCAAAATTGTGTGCCATCACCCACACCAATTCAATCCTCCCCGCCAGGGGTGGGTTCCTGCCACTTCTAACCTCTTCTATAGAAGAGGTTCCACAAATCTACAGTGCCGTTTAGAACCGGTTCCAGCTCCCTCCCCCTGCCCGTCCGCACATCATCAAGATGAAGAGCGAGAGGAGGAATTCTGGGAGTTGAAGTCCACAAGTCTTAAAGCTGTCAAGTTTGAACACCCCTGGTTTTTTTTTTCCTAAAGGATTAGGGGTGCAAGGGTCTTGTAACTTGACAGCTTTAAGACTTGCACACTTCAATGCCAGAGTTCCTGAGCCAATATGACTGGAGGAGGAATTCTGGGAGTTGAAGTCCACAAGCCTTAAAGCTGTCAAGTTTGAACACCCCTGGGTTTTTTTTTTTCCTAAAGGATTAGGGGTGCAAGGGTCTTGTAACTTGACAGCTTTAAGACTTGCACACTTCAATGCCAGAGTTCCTGAGCCAATATGACTGGAGGAGGAATTCTGGGAGTTGAAGTCCACAAGCCTTAAAGCTGTCAAGTTTGAACACCCCTGGGTTTTTTTTTTTTCCTAAAGGGTTAGGAGTGCAAGGGTCTTGTAACTTGACAGCTTTAAGACTTGCACACTTCAATGCCAGAGTTTCTGAGCCAACATTTTGGTTGCTAAGCAAGAGCATTGTTAAGCGAGTTTCACCACATTTTGCAAGTTGGCCACACCCATCCAGTCACATGACTGGAAAGCCACTCCCACCCAGTCACATGGCCAACAAGCCACGCCCACAAAGCAAGCCACACCTACAGAAGAGGTTCTAAAAAAATTTGAAACCCACCACTGCTCCCCGCCCACATGAACATGTGTGCCTGACACCCCACCCCATCCATGCATGCACACATGACTCCTCCCCAGGCTTTGGAGGCTTTCCTGAAGCCTGGGGAGTGCAAAAACGGCCTCCCCCGGAGGCCCTCCGGAAGCCGGAAATGGATTGTTCCTGAACTTCCAGTTGGCTCATTGGAGCCGTTTTTCGCCCTCCCCAGCCTCCGGGAGCTTTCCTGAAGCCTGGGGAGGGCGAAAAAAGGCTCCAATGAGCCAACTGGAAATTCGGGAATGAACCAGAAAATATGGCTTCGTGTGCCGCCTGTGGCACGCGTGGCATAGATTTGCCATCACGGTTCTAGAAGGATGCAAATCACTTTCATGTTGGTTGCTAAGACTTGGATATGTAATCTTTTACTTCAGTTTTTCAGACTTAAAAATATAATAGAGTTGGCACCAAAGTCAGATTTTGCCTTCCTATTATTTATCATCTAAAGCACTGGGTGTCCATCTTTGATATCTCTAAGACTTGTGGACTTCAACCCCCAGAATTCCCCAGCCAGAATTCCCCAATGGGAATTCCCCAATGTCCACGAGTCTTAAAATGGCCAAAGTTGGACATTCCTGATCTTAAGGGTGACCATACTACTGTCCAAAGTCTAAACAACTATGCACAGTTTGATTAATTCTTTTCCTTAGGGAAACAACCTAATTCCTTTCATGCTCTTCAGACCAAAACACTTCCCCCCCCCCCCCAAAAAAAAAGTTCTGCTTTCTGCCTGGCTGAGGAATGAAATCCGTCTGCAGATTCCAAACAGCCGAGCCTTTGGTGGAAAGATAAAGCTTTTTCTTTTTTTTTTTTTAAGCAAAAGGGAGCGGATTTCCTTCGTTTTTAAACCGTCCTTGTTTTTATAAGAACATCTGAGGAGAAAGAACTCTTCATGCTGGCAAATTGGCTTGGGCCGTTTGAGTTGAGCCTAAAAGAGGTATTATTGACAACACATGTTGGGTTGTTGGAAGAAATGTCCTTCTGGGTTCAGTTCCAAGAGACACTGGAAACATGGAGGCTGTTTGGAAAGATGGTTTAATGGTGTACAGCAGGGGTGTCCAAACTTGGGAACGTTAAGACTTGTGGACTTCAACTCCCAGAATTCCCCAGCCAGCTGGGGAATTCTGGGAGTTGAAGTCCACAAGTCTTAACGTTCCCAAGTTTGGACACTCCTGCTGTACAGGATCACATGTCTTGAGTTCCTGAGCAGAAAAGGGCCAATGTGCTGAGAGAGCCTGAGTTTGATACCTTCTGTTGGGTCCCACCTCTCTGTTTCCTGTTCCTGTGTAATAAATGTATTCTGATTGGTTGCCCGACTCCCAGGGGGTGGGGTTTTTTAGCTGACTCTTTAGGCTGTCCTGAGACCCAAGCTTGTTTGCATTGCTTGCTGATGTAATCTTCCCAGGTGCCATGTGGGGAGTTTCTGTTTGCTAGATGGGTCTGCCTGAAAGGGGGGGTGATCTTTGTTATGTAGAATAGACTAGCTCAGGCCTTAATGGCCTATGGACAAAGGTGGGGGGGATGAGTTTCTGCTTCCCTTTTAGGGGAAAATGTTCTGCCCTTTTAATATTTCCTAAAATATTTCATTTTCTAGGAGAGGGATTGGGTGCTAACTTCCTACAGGATCTTTAAAAAAAATGGATGGATTAACTTGGACTGCTCTTACTACAAAAAGCTGGCAGTGGCTCTGTTGAACTTCCTGGGAAAATGGGGTGCCTTTACCTTTCATTTTGGCAAGTCAGCAAAAAAAGAAGAAAAAGATGCATTGTTGTTTTTAAAAACGAAAGTCCTTTCTTTTAAGCAGTTCCTATTTTTAATTCCAGACTTCTTCCTTGTAGCCACCTCATATTGACTGCAGCTTCAGTTTCTTTCTGTCTTTGATAATAAACAGTGAGTGGAGAGTCATTTAGTTCATGCAGTTACTTTTTCTTTCTTTTTTTTCCTTACAGATGAAGAGCAGAACTGCCTTCCTGGAACTGATGCTTCATCATAAAATAGATCTGAACCCAGACTTCTACTTGGTAATTTCCTGGGAGCGATTCTCCTGGCTGGTTTCTGGCGAATTTCTCTAATTCTTTAGAAGTTTATTGCAAGTGTATCCCCCCATTTCTTCAGGGAGCTCAAGTGATGGTACTGTCAGCATTCCAAATAGCATCCAAAAGTAAATCAGAGTCCAAGGCAAAGTATTGCTCACAGTTCCAATTTATCAAGAGACCCATGTTGACACATATGGGAAAACCCGAAATTGAAAGCTTCCCGGTTTTCCCCACCCAAGTTAAAGTTCACGATATTGCCCCCGTACCAGTTGTGGGATTCAAATAATTTAACAACCGCTTCTCTTCCCTAATGATCACCTGGGTAGGCGTGGCTCATTGGTCATGTGACTAGGTGGGCATGGCCAATTCAACGTCACTCACATTGATGGGCGCTTCACCTTAGTTGTTACAATGGAATCAGGGTTAATGGGAGAGGCAGTTTCTGTAAGCAAGGCAATAAAGATGAGGCTAGAAACAACACTAGAATGTTTCCTTCCTGCCTTCCTTACAGGATTAGCCCTGTGAAGTGGGAAAAAAAAACAAAAGGAGATTTCTTCCAATAACCAGTTCTCCGAACTGCTTAGAAAGTTAACAACCGGTTCTCCCGAATAGGTGCGAACCGGCTGAAGCCCACCACTGTCCCATTCCCACAAGTTCATCACATGGTCCAATCTTCCACTGTCCTGCTGGCAGTTCCACCCATCCAGTTCTGGTCAGGTGCAGAGGTGCCAGGATTTTTTTTGGGGGGGGGGGCTACATAACATTCTACTCTGTACTATTTCCCTTCCCAATTTCTCACTGTAGAAACAGCATAGTAGAATATTAGAAGTGTGGCAAACCAAAGATCCAAAAGGATCATGGCTGAAGGCCTGACAGGTACCTGGCACCCTGCTGATACACTCCATTTTTTTTTAAAAAAATATTTTTATTACACAGACAACACATACAGACAACAATAAAAAAACAGAACAAATAAAAAGCATCATCACATACAGCATGTCGTTTGGTTACAGGTGTTTTAACATCCATATTCTTGAATAACATTTTCCATCACAGATTTTCCATCTAGTATAACTAAATACCTCATTTTCATTGTACAGTATATGTTCAATTGTGATTTGTATTTTTTTTTAATTCCACCAATCAACTATCAGATATGCTTATGTTCATTGTTATCCTTGTACCTCATACATTCAAACAGAGATCTTATTCCTTCATTTTTCAACAAAATATTATAAGTAGTCGCTATATATATATATATACCAATTTTTAATTATTCACTTATTAAAATTATGTATCAACAAGAAGATATCATTGTAATTATGTTCTTAAGATTATACATTATATCACCAATCCTCTATCAAGTATACATAAAATCGTTGTTATCCTTATCCTTTTTAAAGCAAAAGATTCTAAAATATTCAATTCATAGATATATCAGTTTTTCATTGTATCGTTATTAATTTATTTCACAGCATGATTGTGTTATCATTTAACTCCTTCAGTTAAAGCATGAGTAAAACATCTTTCATTTCCAAGTTTTTTCCCCCAGCCACTGATAAAACAAGTCCCATATCTTATAAAATTGCTCGTCCTCTTGCTCTCTAATTTCGAGTGTCAATTTACTCATTTCAGCACAGTCCATTATTTTTCGAATGACTTCTTATCATTCTTCTGAACAACACTCCATTGTTGTTCTTCCAATAGCTGCAATTATTACACTAAACTATTTCTAAGAGGTGGTGTGCGGAATCCATCACAATGGGATGGATTCGTGCATCATGCTAATCCAGTGATGGCTAACATTTTTTTGTGCAGAGCGCGCACGAGAGAGAAACCCCAAAATGCAATGCAGGGGGCTTCTGCGCATGCTCTCCACCCACCCCTTGCCACTTTTCAGCTTCCAGCTTGGTGCAGGAGGCCTTCCCTCCATACTTATCTTCCCAATCCCACTCCCCCAGTGGTGGGATGCAACCAGTTTAACAACCGGTTCGGTGAGCACGTGCTTTGCGTGGAAGAAATATCCATTTGGGTTCAGTTCCAAGTGGGGAGAAAAACACTGGAAACATGGAGGCTGATTGGAAAATGGTTGTGGAGAGTGAGGGAGTGGAGAGTCAGGGTTATTTATGCCCTCTCTTTAGCCTTGCCCTTGAGCTTCCTGTTCCTGTGGCAAGGGGCATGTATCCTATTGGTTGCAGGGTCCCAGGTGGAGTCATATTTGTCTGAATCAAGGTTGGTTGAACCTTGGGCTGATGAAATATCCCCAGGTGCCGTGTGGTGAATTCTGTTGCTAGAACTTGGCTGAGGGCTAATCCTATTATGTCCTGAGGGTCATGTCTTAATCCCACCAACCAGGAGGTGAAGGTCTAATTGTTTTGTAGATAGGTTGGGCCAGTCTTTTGTCTTGTAGATAAGCTGGCCCCAAAATATCTGCTGGGGGCAGGAAGCTGGGGCTGAATTTCTGTGTCCCTTAAGATTTCTATTTCTCGTTTTTTTTTTAATTTAAATTTTTTATTTCCATTTTCATTTTCATAACACACACTCACATGTATACTATACATAGCCCATATCATATAGTATTAAATAGTAATTACATCAGTTCCTCTTGTCAACAATGCCCCCCCAAAATAGAAACCCATTATAGCTCTTCTGCTCTCCATACACCTCTTTCTTCTACCACCCTCCAACTTTCTATCTTCCCTCCATCATCCTTTTCTACTCTACTTCCCCTCCCTTTCTACTGCTCCTCTCTCTACAATCCACTCCTCCTTATCCTTCTCATCTTCCCCCCTTACCCTCTCTCCTATCCTTCTCTTCCCATCTTTCTTCTTTCCCACTCCTCCTCTCCTTGGTGTATTTCCGCTACATGTCAATATGCTTAGCCTATCCTATTTTTAAAGAAAAAGTAGTAATAATAATAGTAATGAGAATATAAAATAAAGGGGAAAAAACACAGTATACATGTGGAGTCAAATTACATTGAAATCTAACACATGTCATCTAACCTGATATATCCCTCCCCACCACCATCCACTCCAACCCCCCACAACCTACACCCCCCCCCCGACCTGTACACGATATAGATTTTTAACAAACACAGTCTAAGATATATTGGGGGGAAAAAAAGAATAAGAAATTAATAACATCTTTACATTGAACTTAGCTCCTCCTTGCTAAACTAACTTTAAACAATTTAAATCATTCCTGATCTTAAGCATAGGCTATCTGGAATTTCTTAGTCCCGTATTTATTTTGTATATAATCAATCCATTTTTCCCAGTCTCGTTTATATCTCTCATTTGAGTGGCCTTTAAGATATGCAGATATAAAATATAAAATAGAATAAATAAGTAAAAAATAAAATAAAATAAAAAGATTTCTATTTCTCCTTTAGGGGAAATATCCTGCCTTTTTAACATTTCCTAAAATATTTCATTCTTCTAGGAGAGGGTGCTAACTTTCTGCAACATGTCCCTAAATGATTTATTTCCTAAAACTGAGGTTTCAGTTCTCCCATTAGAGCTTGAGGTTGCTCTGCAATAGTTTGGTTTGGAGACTGACTCTATAGCTTTGCGGTTAGTTAAAATATTAACTTGGGTTGGGAAATCTAACTTCTAGTTTCCAGTTTGTCTCAGGCCCCACTGTTCAGTTGACTGAAGGAAATGAAGGGAGAACCTCTTGAATAACAACGTGAGCTCCCACAGAGGGGATGCATGCAATAAATATATTAGCATAATCTAAATTCAAATCATACATGCATGCATGCTAATTTGCCTTCCAGCATAGGAGAAAATGACACTCCCATGTTCAATGCTACAAGCAGCTTAGATTCCTTTACAATTTAAAAGGAAGTGTGTTTGTGTGTGTGTTTGTGGGTGTGTGTGGGTGTGGGTGTGGGTGTGTGTTCATTCCTTTTAAAGCAGTGTTTCTCAACCTTGGCAACTTGAAGATGTCCGGACTTCAACTCCAGAAGTCCAGACATCTTCAAGTTGCCAAGGTTGAGAAACACTGTTTTAAAGCATTCCTTTTCTCTGTGTGTGTGTGTGTGTGTGTGTGTGTGTGTGTGCGCGCGCGCCATATTTTTCGGGTATAAGTCGTTCCGAAATATAAGACGCACCTAGCTTTTGGGGAGGAAAACAAGGGGGGGGGGGGGAATCTGCCTCTGCCTCCCAGCAATTTGCCTCCTTGCTACAAACAGCAAACAGTACAGGGAATATACACTGTTTATAGTGTTACATTTCAGACTATTCTTGTACAGATGTTGTTGAAATGGATGTGCACGGAAGCGCGGAAGCCTTAAAAGACAGGTAAGGAGCTTGGGCAGGCGGGTGGGCCCTCCGGAGCACCATACCGGAACGGTATCCGGTGCTCCAGGCAGGCTCCGGTACACCCGTACCGGGGCGTACCACCTGCAACCCACCACTGTTCTGCTTCATCATTAGACTCTCTTTCCAATCGGCCTCCAGCTTCCATTTTGTCTCCAGTGCCTTCCCCCCGCTTGGAACTGAACCAGATGGATATTTCTTCCAACAGTTACTTTTTCATCATCGTTGTAACTGCAACCCGTCACGCCGCGTCTCCTAGCTTCGCCCTCACGGCAATAGGCCATCACAGCTGAAAACGGAGCTCGGGAGTTCGTTTTTGCTGGCAGGCCGCTTGGTCCACCACAGGTGCCCCCGACACGAATGATGAGCTGGCCACATTTAGCCTGGCCACGCCCACCTCAGCCCCACAAGCCAAACACAACCCTGATGCGGCCCTCAATGAAACCGAGTTTAACATCCCTGTCCTAGTTCTTCTCAATCTAACGGGCTGGCTAGCCTCAAGAGCCACTCACAGAACGCAAACCACAAACATCGGACGTCTTGTTTGAAATGAGCCCAGGAATCGGTTGTGTAATATCCTGCTGGTGTGAGCTGTATGACCTGTTATAGTAGCTTCACATTCTGGCTAAAAACTACATTTTTCCTTAATTTGCTTGCAAAGAAACCAGGAGAAAGGCTCAAGGGGATATATAAGAATATATTTAGTTGGCCAGCTATTTCCGCAATAGCCCGAAGGATTTCTGTTCACAGGCCATAAATGTGTAATAAATCAAATACTTGGACAGACAGACAACATGACATCCTCGTCTCTCTGTAAATGCTTTTGTAGGCTTTTATTTATTTTTCCTTTCTCTTCCTTCATCCTGTCTACTGAGTAGTCACTATTTTCACTTGCATTCAAGCATTATAGAGCCGAGGTGGCGCAGTGGCTAAATGCAGCACTGCAGGCTACTTCAGCTGACTGCAGTTCTGCAGTTCGGCTGTTCAAATCTCACCGGCTCAAGGTTGACTCAGCCTTCCATCCTTCCAAGGTGGGTAAAATGAGGACCCGGATTGTTGTTGGGGGCAATATGCTGAGACTGTAAACCGCTTAGAGAGGGCTGAAAGCCCTATGAAGCGGTATATAAGTCTAACTGCTATTGCTATTAATGCTGACAGTTTTATAGATACCGTAAACAGCCCCGAAATAAGCGCTTGGCCTTATTTTCGGGGAGGTCTTATTATTTTTGAGGTGCAGGAGGCAGCGAGCATGGTCACCTCGTGGCTGCTGCAGTGTTGCAATATTTTCAAGGGGGGTTATTTTAGCGCATGCGCTCAAAAGCCCGATTGGGCTTGTTATCCAGGGAGGTCTTATTTTCAGGGAAACAGGGTAATCCTTGACTTACAACCCCAACTGTTGTTAAATGAGATAGTTGTTATGTGTGACTTTTGTCCCATTGTGCAACCTTTCTTGCCACAGATGTTAAGGGAATCACTGAAGTTGTTAAGTTAACAAACAAGTTGTTCAGTGAATCTGGCTTCCCCATTGACATAGCTTATCAAAAGGATGCAAATGGTGATCAGGACATGGCAACGGCCATAAATATGAACCAGTTGCCAATTGTCTGAATTTTGATCACATGGCCATGTGGGTGGTGCAACAGTCGTAAGTGTGGGAAATGGCCATAAGTCACATTTTTTTCAGTGCTGTTGTAATTTTGAAAAGTCACTAAATGAATGGTTGTAAATCAAGATATTAGCGGTATTCTCTCTCTACCCTTTCTCTGTCCCCCCCTCTCCCTCTCTCTCCCCTCTCTGTCTCTCTTTCTCCCCCTCTCTTTTCCCCTCCCTCCCTCTCTCTTTCTCTATCTGTCCTCTCTTTCTCCCCCTCTCTTTGTCCCCCCTCTTTCTTTCTCCTTCTCTCTCTCCCCTCTCTGTCTCTATTTCTCCCCCTCTCTTTTTCCCTCCCTCCCCCTCTCTTTCTCTATCTGTCCTCTCTTTCTCCCCCCTCTCTCTGTCCCCCCTCTCTCTTTCTCCCTCTCTCTCTGTCCCCCTCTTTCTTTCTCCCTCTCTCTCTCCCCTCTCTGTCTCTATTTCTCCCCCTCTCTTTTTCCCTCCCTCCCTCTCTCTTTCTCTATCTGTCCTCTCTTTCTCCCTCTCTCTCTGTCCCCCTCTTTCTTTCTCCTTCTCTCTCTCCCCTCTCTGCCTCTATTTCTCCCCCTCTCTTTTCCCCTCCCTCCCTCCCTATCTCTCTATGTGTCCTCTCTTTCTCCCTCCCTCTCTGTCCCCTTCTCTCTTTCTCCCTCTCTCTCTGTCCCCCTCTTTCTTTCTCCTTCTCTCTCTCCCCTCTCTGTCTCTATTTCTCCCCCTCTCTTTTTCCCTCCCTCCCTCTCTCTTTCTCTATGTGTCCTCTCTTTCTCCCTCTCTCTCTGTCCCCCTCTCTCTGAGTCCTTCTCTTTCTCCCTCTCTCCCTCTCTCTCCCTCTGTCCTTCTCCCTCTGTCTCTCTGTCTCTCTCTCTTAAAAAACTTGGATTCTGCCTCATATTTTCTCCAGCAAACTCAAGAAAAAGCCTCCAAGAAAAAAAATAAACCTTTGCTACATTAAAAAAACCACCTTTGCAGCTGAATATAGAAGCTCTTGGGTTTTATTTGTTTTTTTCTTTTTGTTTTACAATATCAACAAATGATGCAAATAATGGTGAAGAGAAAAGAATAGGTACGATCTATCCATCTATTAATTTCAACCCAATGTGATCAAACTGCATGATGATATGAATTAGTAATTCACAATATAAAGATATTCAAATGTTAAGAGAGAGAAAAGGGGATTATTTTTTTTCTGGAACTTTGTTTCATAACCAGAACAGCTTCTAAAAAACTGACCACATTGCTTAAAATCATTTCCCCTATGCATTGGCTAAAAAAGAAAAAGGAAAAAAAAAAACTCATACAAATCAGCATTTTTTAAAAAGCCCCTGCTATGAATAAAATGTTGCTTTATCTGGTATAGTAATTATTTTAGCTAAACATTATACGTGGAGGGTTCATAATTCTTGATGTTTTGCTAAATTCCAAATATTGAGGATATAGCCAGGAAGGCGGGGGGGGGGGGGGATGAACTCTTAATCAACATCTGTCACTCTAAAAATGAGGTTAACAATAGCATTAACATAGGATTAAATTATAGTAATATAGGACAAGCCTAAACAATGAGGCTTGATGTCTATAGCTCTTTAAATTGTGCCTACAAGGTGTTAGTGACATTACTATCAATGGAATTTCTCCATCTTCACACTACTGCAATTTCTACTTTGTTCCAAAACCGACAAAAAAAGACACCAGAGAAATATCGTACAATTCTATCTCTATAGCTGCATTCAAAAATAGACATTTCTATAAACATTGTTTATAGACAAGGGACGTGGTGGCTCAGTGACTAAGACGGTGAGCTTGTCGATCAGAAGGGTCAGCAGTTCAGCGGTTCAAATCCCTAGAGCCGTGTAACAGAGTGAGCTCCCGTTACTTGTCCCAGCTTCTGCCAACCTAGCAGTTTGAAAGCACGTAAAAAATGCAAGTAGAAAAATAGGGACCACCTTTGGTGGGAAGGTTACAGTGCTCCATGTGCCTTCAGCATTTAGTCATGCTGGCCACATGACCACGGAGATGTCTTCAGACAGCGCTGGCTCTTGGGCTTTGAAACGGAGATGAGCACCGCCCCCTAGAGTCAGGAACCGCTAGCACATATGTGTGAGGTGAACCTTTACCTTATAAACATTGTCATCATGACAATGGATTCAATGAAGGTTTGCTATGGTGGTCAACATCCAAGAACTTGCAACCTAAGGATTTGAATCTGTGAAGTATGAAAGTGGAAAATGGTTGGGCAGCAATAAACAGATCACACAATACCAATAGAAGGGAATATTTGTAGCTCCCGTTGGAATTGAGGGTTGCTTGGTGCACTCTGAACTTGATGGTTTTCTCACAGATGTTTCATTACCCCACTAGGTAACATCATCAGTGGTAAAAGGGAGTGGGATTTGTTCTCTGTTATATCCTTATATACAATTATTAGATAGATAGATAGATGACAGATAGAAATAGATAGAAATAGATAGATAGATAGATAGATAGATAGATAGATAGATAGATAGATAGATAGATAGAAGATAGATAGATAGATGACAGAAGATAGATAGATAGATAGATAAAAGATAGATAGATGACAGATAGAAGATAGATAGATAGATAGATGATAGATAGATAGAAGATAGATAGAAGATAGATAGATAGATAGATAGATAGATAGATGATAGATAGATAGATAAAAGCTAGATATAGATAGATAGATAGATAGATAGATAGAGATAGATAGATAGATAGATATAGATAGATGACAGATAGAAGATAGATAGATAGATAGATAGATAGATAGATAGATAGATAGATAGATAGATAGATGACATATAGAAGATAGATAGGTAGATAGATAGATAGATGATAAATAGAAGACAGACAGACAGACAGATAGATAGATAGAAGATAGATAGATAGATAGATGATAGATAGATAGATAGATGATAGATAGATAGATAGACAAAAGATAGATAGAAGATAGATGATAAATAGATAGAAGAAAGACAGACAGACAGACAGATAGATGATAGAAGACAGACAGACAGACAGACAGATAGATAGATATAGATGAGAGAGGGAGAGATTATAGGGTCCTTGGTACTCTCTAGCTTGGTTGTTTATATATATTTATATGTCACAGTGATAGGAACAGCTTGCAAGTGCAAACCCCCATCTCCTACCTGTCCAGGTGCAGCTGTTAGGAGCTAAGGTTGCAGAGAAGAACTCCTTTTATGGATCCATTTAAAAATGTGAATTTGTAACCGTCTTTTCTGGAGAGAATAGCCAAGACATCCTACCCACCCTTGTCATAATTAAAATTTGGATGCCCCTTTTCTCTCTCTTCTGCTGACAATCAGATATGATCAGGGGGGAATAAATCAACTGACTTGAATAGATAGCCTACCTCTTTCCTTCAAACATCCGCAATCAGGACGTAAACAAACGCAGGAAAATTCCCCCAGAGGATTGCAGTAAATCTTAAAATAAGCCCTACGAAAAAACAAGAGAAGGTTTTCTGACAGTTTTCTGACTTTGTGGAGAACAATAGCAGGATGCTGCTATCTGATATCTCCCCCAAAGGGCGAGCTAAGTATAGTAACAAAAATAAAGCCACTTAGTTGAATTGCACACTGCCCTACAGTTGATCAGCTAAATCTCTCCTCTCCAGCCGTCTGCTCATCTGTTTTGGGTTTAAAAATGTGTGGAGACATTGAGGGTTTTAAAGATAGATCCCCTAGTACTGATGAAAGAAATGTCCTTCTGGGTTCGGCTCCAAGTGGGGAAAAAGACTCTGGAGACATGGAGGCTGCTTGGAAAGATGGTTTAATGGAGGACAGGACCACATGGCTTGAGTCCTGAACAGAAAAGGTGATCACATGCTTCAATGTTGGTGGAGAAAAGAGAAGGGCCGACTGAGATGCTGAGTCCCTGGTTTTATGCCCTCTCTGGACTTTGATCTTGAGTTTGTATTCTGATTGGTTGTCAGACTCCCATAGGTCCATGCAGGGGCAACTCTCTAGGCTGTGTTTTGAATCCAGGTTTGGTTGAGTTCTCAGATGCCATGTGGTGAGTTGGGTAAAGGGCCAATATTATCATGCCTTAATCCCATCTCCCTGGAGCTGAAGTGGAGAAGTCTTTATTATGTAAAGGGACTAGCTTGGCCTTCTTAATGGCCCATTGACAACGTGGGGATGGGCAGGAAGCTACAGGGAGCTCTTCTGTCTTTTAAAACATGTGTCTTCCTTTTCACATCCAGAGAAATATTCTGCCTTTTCAATATTTCCTAGGATATTTCATTTTTCTGGGAGAGGGCTGGGTGATAACTTCCTACAGTACCTTACTAGACCATATATTTCATTCAGCCCCTAGTTCCATCCTTTGGGTTCCTCGTCACGTTGTTCCCACCGACAATCAAGATCAAACGAGGTACTAATACCACTCTATAAAGCCTTATTTGCCGGGTTTGGGGAAAACCTCTAGCTAAGATTCTGTGCAGTTCCGAGAACCCCCAAAATCCCACTCCTGGCTGGCCCCGCCCACCCTGCCCCTCCCCTCCCAGGAGTCCCCACACGGCCCATTTTGGGTGCAGGGAAGTGCAGAGCACATGCGGAGGCTTGGAGAGGGGAAAAAATGGGCCTACCAGAAATTTAAGAGAGCCGAGGTGGCGCAGTGGTTAAATGCAGCATTGCAGGCTACTTCGGCTGACTGCAGTTCTGCAGTTCGGCTGTTCAAATCTCACCGGCTCAGGGTTGACTCAGCCTTCCATCCTTCCGAGGTGAGTAAAATGAGGACCCGGATTGTTGTTGGGGGCAATATGCTGACTCTGTAAACCTCTTAGAGAGGGCTGAAAGCCCTATGAAGCGGTATATAAGTCTAACTGCTATTGCTATTGCTAATTTGGGAAGCCTAGAGAGGGTCTCCAGAGCCTGGAGAGGCCGTTTTCGCCCTCCCGGAGGCTCGAAGGAAACCTCTGCAGCCCAGGGAGAGCAAAAACACCCCCCCCCCTGCAGCAGGCTTAGGCCACGCCCACCATGGCCACACTCACCCAGCAACCGGGCAGAGAACCCTATGCTCAAATTTTTGAAGCCCACCCCTGAGTAAGACCACACTTGGAATCGTGACCCGTCAAAAGCGCGTTCCACAAAAGCGCGGTCGACGAAATCGCGTATGTGACGTCATCACAACGCGACGAAAAAGATCGAAAAATTGAAATAAAAATTAAATTACAGCAAGCCGATTCACATAAAGGTAAGCGTTAGGTTAAGGGTTAGGGTTAGGGTTAGGGTTAGGTTAAGGGTTAGGGTTAGGGTTAGAGCGTTAGCGTTACGTTTAGCGTTAGGTTAAGGGTTAGCGTTAGGTTTTTCGTTACGTTAAGGGTTAGGTTTAGGGTTATGTTTAGGGTTAGGTTAAGGGTTAGGTTTAGGGTTAGGGTTAGGGTTAGGTTTGGGGGGGTTAGGGGAAGGTTTTAGCTTTATTTTTACATTTTTCGATCTTTTTCGATCTTTTTCGTCGCGCTGTGATGACGTCACATACGCGCTTTCGTCGACCGCGATTTTGTCGTCCGCGGTTTTGTGGTAGAACCCTTGGAATACTGCATCCAGTTTTGGTCACCGCATTATAAAAAAGATGTTGAGACTCTAGAAAGAGTGCAGAGAAGATCAACCAAGGTGAATTGGGGACTGGAGGCTAAAACAGACAATGAAGGGTTGCAGGAACTGGGCATGGCTAGTCTAGTGAAGAGAAGAGGGAGACATGAAAGCAGTGTTTTAAAAAACTTCCAGTGTTGGAGCATTCACAACTTCTGGAGGCAAGTTGTTCCCCTGATTAATTGTTCTGTCAGGAAATTTCTCCTTAGTTCTAGGTTGCTTCTCTCTTTGATTAGTTTCCATCCATTGTTTCTTGTCCTGCCATCAGGTGCTTTGGAGAATAGTTTGACTCCCTCTTTTTTGTGGCAGCCCCTGAGATATTGGAAGACTGCTATCATGTCTCCCCTTCTTTTCATTAAACTAGACATACCCAGTTCCTGCAACTGTTCGTCTTACGTTTTTGCCTTCAGTCCCTTAATCATCTTTGTTGCTCTTCTCTGCACTTTTTCTAGACATCTCAACATCCTTTTTACATCATGGCAACCCAAACTGGATGCCGAATTCCAAGTGCATTATAAAGTCGTTTTCCTCGTGGTGTCAGCGTTCCAAGTATCATGCAGATTTAAATCAGAGTCCAAGGCAAAACGATCCTTTTTGTTCCAATTTAATAAGACAGACATCTTAGGCACATCTGTGTTATTAAATTGGAACAAAAAGGATTGTTTTGCCTTGGACTCTGATTTAATTCTGCATGATACTTCGAATGCTGACATTATCCCAGTACTGGAAATGACATCTGAATCCCACCCAGTTAAAAGTTCATGATCTTGTCCCCACACCCACAGTCCATCACATGGTCCAATCTTCTCTTTCCACGCTGGCGTCCATGCCCAGCTTCTTCCGGTCAGGTGTGAAAGTGCGGAGACAAAGGATGACCTTGACTTCTAGCAAAGAATGAAAACAATACATTCCACAATTCTACTCCTTCTAATCCCCCCTCCCATTGACTATACTTAAAGAAACAGCATAATGAAATAAGAGAAAGTGTGGCAGGCCAAAATTCTAAAAGGAATATAAATGCAGGCCTGACACCTGGAATATTTTGTTATTTCCTAGTGGTCTCCCTACCAATTAGTTCTAATCCTGCTTAGCTTTCACACAATCGGTAGGCAATGGAACTTTTGGCACTTTTGAGCAGTTATGAGCTAAGCTGATTATTTCTGCAAAAAGTAATTTATAATTGATTAAAGATTCCTTGAGGAACAGATGCCCACTGCGCTCATGCATAGCTCCACAGCTGTTTCTTTTGCCTACGGACACACTTCTGCACCGAAAGGTGGCCTTGTGTCCCAGTTTACATGATCCTCTTATTTGATGCGTATCCAACCTAATTCCAATCTAAAGAGAATTTGAAAAAGACGTCTCCATCCGCTGTTAGCACATGCTCTCTTTTTCGATCATGATGCAACGGGTTGCAATTCTGTCTAAACTAAGCGACGTGTTTATTTCAGCCGAGATTTCCAATTAGTTCTTCTTTCTGTTTTGCTCAACTGCATATTTATCTTTTGCGGAAGGCTATGAAATGACACCAGGTTGTCTGTCTTCGAGGGAAATTGAAAGGGGCTAAAAATAAGTAGCGTCCATAGAAATGGCAAAAAGAAGAAGTAGCATTAATGGTCACTTTCAGTAGACATTATAGAATAGTGATGGTGAACCTATGGCATGCGTGTAGGAAGTGGCATGCAGAGCCTTCTCTCCGCGCATGCCAGCCGTTGCCTGTTGCCCTTCCGTGTTCTGGTGCCTGGTCTTCCGGTTTTTGGTGCGCATATCCATGCGCAGATCAGCTGGTCTTTGCGTGCGTGGAAGTGCCAGAAACCGGAAGAGCAGCTTCCTGGCATGCACGCACGCACCGGGGAACTGAGCTTCCTGTTTCTTGCGCATGCGCTGGTCTTCGCACGCACATCTACACCAGAAACTGGAAGACCATGCACGCGCCGTAAACCAGAAGCTCAGCTTCCCGGCGTCCATATGCGAGCCAGGGAACTGCTCTTATGGTTTCTGGTACTCCCCCGTGCATGCGCACGCGCTCCCATTTCGGCACTTAGTGGCGAAAAGATTTGCCAACACTGCTATAGAAGGAGTATAAATAGTCCTCGGCTCACAACAGTTTGTCTGGTGGCTATTTGCAGTTACAACCGCACTGGAAAAAATTGAATCACTGCCCTTTTTTCACACTTGCGTTCACTGCAGCATCCCCATGGTGATGTGATCAAAATCCAGAAGTCGAGAACCACCTGTGCATCGGTGTAGATTCTTAGTCATCCAGGCAAAGTTCTCTGGAAGTTGAGTTGGGCAGTTGGACTTTTTAAAAGCACACGATGCAGCTATCATGCAACCTTTCTCCTCTTTATTACTTTGATATAGGAGGAGAAACAGGAAGAGACGGGGGTGGGGGTGGAGTCAAGTGAGTCATCAGCCTAGAGTCCTTGGGTTCTCACAATCAGTCCAACCCCTCTTGAATTCCATTAGTGCTTCTCTAGCGCCAATTTAGCGCTGACTGTTAGTTGACTGGATTCTTCTGAATAGGCATGAGCAATAAATCAGCTTAACTGAATTATGGCATGCGGAGCCATTTGTCAGGGCATGTGAGGAAGTCCATTGGGCCGTTTTTAGTCCTCCGGAGCCTTCAGGGAGGCCTCTGGAAGGACTCTGAAGGCTCCGGAGGGCTAAAACCGGCCCTACGAGCAAACCAGAAGTCTTATTGCATTCTTTGACAAAGTGCCAAATTAGTGGACCAGAGGAATGCCGTTGATATAATTTACTTGGACTTCAGTAAGGCATTTGATAAAGTAGATCATAACCTATTACTAGATAAAGTAGAAGAATGTGGGTTAGACAGCATCACCACCAGATGGATTCGTAACTGGCTGACCAACCGCACTCAACGTGTAGTCCTCAATGGAACTGCATCTACATGGAGGGAAGTATGCAGTGGGGTACCCCAAGGCTCTGTTTAGGCCCAGTAACTGTGAGAGGGATCTTGGAGTCCTAGTGGACAACCATTTAAATATGAGCCAGCCGTGTGCAGCAGCTTTCAAAAAAGCCAACACAGTTCTAGGCTGCATAAACAGAGGGATAGAATCAAGATCATGCAAAGTGTTAATACCACTTTATAATGCCTTGGTAAGGCCACATTTGGAATTCTGCATTCAGTTTTGGTCACTGCGATGTAAAAAAGGATGTGGAGACTCTAGAAAGAGTGCAGAGAAGAGCAACAAAGACTATTAGAGGACTGGAGGCTAAAACATATGAAGAACGGTTGCAGGAACTGGGTATGTCTGGTTTAATGAAAAGAAGGACTAGGGGAGACATGATAGCAGTCTTCCAATATCTCAGGGGCTGCCACAAAGAAGAGGGAGTCAAACTCTTTTCCAAGGCACCTGAGGGTAGAACAAGAAGCAATGGGTGGAAACTAATCAAGGAGAGAAGCAAGTTAGAACTGAGCAGAAATTTCCTGACAGTTAGAACAATTAATTAGTGGAACAACTTTTCTCCAGAAGTTGTGAATGCCCCAACACTGGAAATCTTTAAGAAGATATTGGATAACCATTTGTCTGAAACGATCTAGGGTTTCCTGCCTAGGCAGGGGGTTGGACTAGAAGACCTCCAAGGTTCCCTCCAACTCTGCTATTGTATTGTATTTCTTCCAACAGCATTTGATAGTTTGATATTTCATTTGATATTTCACGAGAAGAGTCCTCCGCTCCTCTGCTCGCAACAAAATACCTTATGCCACCAGAACTTAAAATTTTTGGCAACTTAGACAACTTAGAACTTCGATGTCTTCGATTTGACCAAAGCGTAGTCCATAAAATTATCCGCTACAATGTCCTACTTGTCATGGAATACTTCAGCTTCAACCACAACAACACATGAGCACACAATAGATGCAAACTTATGGTAAGCTGCTCCAAACTTGATTGCAGAAAATACGACTTCAGCAACAGAGGGGTCAATACCTGGAATGCTCTACCTGACACTGTGGTTTCTTCCCCAAACCCCCAAAACTTTAACCTTAGACTATCTACTGTTGACCTCACCCCATTCCTAAGAGTATGGGGTGTGCATAAGTGCATCAGCATCCTAATATTCCCTTGTATTCGTATTCATTTCATGTATTCATAATCATGTCTGTACTTATATCTGTTATCTAATTCATGCTTGACCAAATAAATAAAATAAAAATAAATAAAGTAAGAATTTTCGGCTGCCAGCCACCCAGTAGCAAAAGCCATCTGGCTATCACAGTGTTTCTCAACCTTGGCAACTTGAAGATGTCTGGACATCTTCAAGTTGCCAAGGTTGAGAAACACTGGGCTATCAGTTCACAACAAGACGGATTAGAGGAGAGCTTGTCTTTTCCTCTTAATGGCCCTTGGAACAAACACGATCCAATAGTGATTTTTTTTTTTGGCTAAGTTATTCCTTTTTTTAAACATTGCGTTCTCTTCTGCCATATCCTCTTCTCACCCCAGGGATCTGAGTATTTCTTTCTTCTGAAATCCCGGAAAGAGGGGGAAAAAAAACCAAAAGAAACCACACGGGGAACAAAGGAAGGGAACAATGAAAACTTTTCAGCTGTGTTTGTAAGAGCCCAGCTCACAGGAATTCAGGGGGAGGCCGTCAACCCACAACCCACCCTGCAAAAGGATAAACACACAACCAAGGGAGCTGGTGGCTTTTGAAATAAGACCATCGCTACATATTCCTGACCAGGGGTGGGTTGTTGCTGGCATCACTTCCGGTTCAGCGCGCAACATTTTTTTGCATATGTGGGCTTGCTTTGCTCACGCATATGCCAAGCGCACGCTCTGCCTGTGTGCGCATTTACACCTACAAAAGTCTGCACATGCGCACATCAGAAAAGGGGGGGAAATGCATTTTTGCAATGAATATTGTTCTGCGTATGCGCAGAACTGAAAATCAAGCTGGTGCTGGTGCCGCTGCCGATAAAACTGGTTCCGGGGCGTGGCAGGCCGAGTTACTACGTACTCGGCCGAACCAGTCCAAACCGGTAGGATTCCACCTCTGTTCCTGACCAACCAGCGCCTCTCACTCACTTCTGTTTGTGAGTTTTTCTTCTTCTCAATAGAAGTAGTTCTCGACTCATGGCCACCACTGGGCTCAACATTTCCATTGCTAAGCAAGACGGTTGTTAAGTGAGCTTTGGCCCGTTTTACGACCTTCCTTGCTGCAGGGCTTAAGCGAATGACTGCAGTTGTTAAGTTAGTATGACGGTTGTTAAGTGAATCTGGTTTCCCCATTGCATGTCAGAAGGTCGCAAGAGGGGATCACATGACTTCGGGACACGGCAACGGTCATAAACACAGCCCAGCTGCCAAGCATCTGAATTTTGGTCGCATGACCAGGGGTGGGCTGCTATGGGTTTGCCTGGGTTCGGGAGAACTTGTAGCTAACATTATGGCCGGTTCGGAGAACCTCCAAATCCCACCACTGGCTGGCCCCACCCCTCCCAGGAGTCACCATGTGGCCTGTTTTGGATGCAAGATAAGTACAGGGCACGTGCGGAGGCTCGGACAGGGGTAAAAACGGGCCTTCTGGAAGGCCAAAAATGGGCCTGTTTCCAGCCTCCCGAGGGCTTCCGGATAGGCAGTTTTCGCCCTCCCAGCGGCTCAAGGAAAGCCTCCGGAGCCTGGGGAAGGCAAAAACACCCCCGCGTCCCGGCCATGGTGCAGGAGGCCAACTAGGCCACGCCCACCCAGCAAACAGGTAGAGAACCTGTTGCTGAAATTTTTGAAGCCCACCTCCAGGCTTCAAAAGTCGTATGTGTGAAATGCTGCAAAAGTCATAAGTGTGAAACACAGTCATCAATCACTTTTTTCAGTGCCAAGGTAACTTTGAATGGTCACTAAATGGTTGTAAGTCGAGGACTACCTGGCAAGTATGAAAAATAGGAGGACAGAGAGTGAGCGTCAGTTTTTACTGGAAGGAAATGTCCTAGAAGAAGAATCTTGGTAGGCCGCAGTGCAAAAAAAACCAACCCAGAAATGGTAGCACTTTCCAACTAACAAAAAACACGTGCCTTCTAATAAAAACATGCTACCAGATTCTTTCTGATTTGTTGGAAGGGCAGAAGCCTTGGAGATTTGTCTTTGCAAACTCAGACTCCTTATAGGAGTAGCAGTTGGAACAGGCAGCAGAATAATCATCTCTACGATCTTCGCTGTAACATGGGCTATGTTGTTGTTACACATATAGTTATTATAATGCAGTTATCCCCAACATCTTATAGATAGATAGATAGATAGATAGATAGATAGATAGATAGATAGATAGATAGATAGATAGATAGATAGAGTAGATGGCAGGTGATAGATGATAGATGATAGATGATAGATAGATAGATAGATAGATAGATAGATAGATAGATAGATAGATAGAGATGATAGATGATAGATAGATGATAGATAGATAGATAGATAGATAGATAGACAGAGATAGATAGATAGATAGATAGATAGATAGATAGATAGATAGATAGATAGATAGGATAGGCCAGCAGACAGAAAGAGTAGATAGATGATAGATAGATAGATAGATGATAGATAGATAGATAGATAGACAGATAGATAGACAGAGATAGATAGATAGATAGATAGATAGATAGATAGATAGATAGATAGATAGATAGATAGATAGGATAGGCCAGCAGACAGAAAGAGTAGATAGATGATAGATAGATAGATAGATGATAGATAGATAGATAGATGATAGATAGATAGATAGATGATAGATAGATAGATAGATAGATAGATAGATGATAGATAGATAGATAGATGATAGATAGATAGATGATAGATAGATAGATAGATAGATAGATAGATAGATAGATAGATAGATAGATAGATAGATAGATAGATGATAGATGATAGATGATAGATGATAGATGATAGATGATAGATGATAGATGATAGATGATAGATAATGATAGATAGATAGATAGATAGATAGATAGATAGATAGATAGATAGATGATAGATAGATAGATAGATAGATGATAGATACTGCGTTTCCCCGAAAATAAGACAGGGTCTTATTTTCTTTTGACCCTCGAAATAAGCACTTGGCCTTATTTTCGGGGAGGTCTTATTATTTTTGAGGTGCAGGGGGCGGCAAGTGTGGTCACTTCATGGCTGCTGCTGTGTTGCAATATTTTTGGGGAGGGCTTATTTTCAGGGGAAGGCTTATTTTAGTACATGCACTCAAAGCCTGATTGGGATTATCTAGGGAGGTCTTATTTTTGGGGAAACAGGATAGATAGATAGATAGATAGATAGATAGATAGATAGATAGATAGATAGATATAGAGAGATAGATGTAGATAGAAATAGAGAGAGGGGAAAGAGAGAGAGAGAAGAGAGAGAGGTGAGAGAGAGAGAGAGAGAGAGAGAGAGAGAGAGAGAGAGAGAGAGAGAGAGAGAGAGGAGAAACAGATAGACTTTCTTTATTGTCACTTTGAATGTACACTAATCGGCATACATTAAAATGAAATTTCATTGCATACAGCTCACAAAGGGCCCCCCACCTCCAATATACACTACATAAACACGACAAAATAAAAAAAATACACAATTATGTATGTACCCACAGATATTATATGACACAGAGAAACACCACAATCTAATTCGGATGTATACATGCACATGGCGAGAGGAACGAATCTTGCGAGTTTACCAGACGGATGGCATCGGGAACGAAGCTGTTACAGAATCTGGAAGTCCTTCTAGAAATACTCGGAAGCTTCCTCCCAGAGGGGAGCAACAGAAACAGACCATAAAGTGAAGGTATGTAGAGTCTCTAACCATGCTTTGAGCTCTAAGCACATTGCGCTTATAAGCAGTATCCTGAATAAGAGGAAGCGAGCTTCCTATAATCTTCTCAGCTGTCCTTACCACTCTCCGTGTGGACTTTCAATCTAAGGCATATCTTATAATTGTAAGTGGCCCCCCATTAAAGCCAGATGAACTTTGATTCAGCAGCATGAATTTATTGTGCTATTTACTATCTGTTTATAGACTTCCCAAGTTTGACCATTAGTCTCTCCCAGCAGTACAGCAAGAGAACTGAGCTTTTAAAGTAATGAAATATTATGCATTTAGTTTGACAAATATGGGACTGCAAAACTTTGAATCACCACTAGGTGGTAGCAAAAAATTAAACGTTTTGTTTAAGAAACTCTTTGCTGCCATCTAACAATTGTCTGGATTTTGCAGCGGAGATCAGGTAGCCTTAATGTATTGATCTATTCTACTCAATCAGTTTGTGGTTCCCAAAAGATGAAGGAACTGCTTGTTAAGAATTAACGGTTCAATCTTAAGACGCAAGATATTTGAGTCCTGACAGATTTTAAATCGTTTGGATCATATATGAGATGATTTGCTTTGGTTTACTATGTTGTAGGAATCCATCTCTTTTGTTTATAAAGTATTACTATGAAGTAATAAAATACCACAAGTTTTGGCTTAAGGCTGATTTGTGAACTTAGCCAATTATCATGGATTTAATTATAATGTATTTATGGGAATGCAAAAAAACTTGAAGCGGTTTTTGCTGGCTTTCCTGAATGCTTTAAAATTGTTTGGCGTGTAGTCTTAATAATTGTCAAAGTACACTGAAACATTCATAGTCTTTTAAGGCAATCTTTTTCGATAGACTCCCTAAACATCGTGCTAAGCCATAGTTTGACAATGCACAGGGCTAGGTATGCATATGTATCCATAGAGCTAGGATTACCCAGCTGCATTTCCTGATTGCCTCCAGACTGCCAATGAATTTATTCAAGAAGATCATTATAGAGGTATCCAAACTCCAAGTTCATTAAAGATGCAACACTTTTGCAGCAGTTAAAAAGATTTGTTTTTTAAAAAAACAATCAACAACCTCTTGATGCTTTCATGGACATTCAGGAATACATGATAACAGAGTTGGAAGGGACCTTGGAGGTCTTCTAGTCCAACCCTCTGCTCAGGCAGGAAGCCCTATATCCGGCATGGTGAACCTATGGCACATGTGCCGGAAGTGACATGCAGAGCCATCTCTACGGGCACGCCAACTGTCGCCCATTGCTCTTCTGGGTTTTGGCGTTCCAGCTAGCTGGTCTTCGCGCACGCGGGAAGCTGAGTTTCTGGTGTGTGCATGTGTGTTGGCCAGCTGGTCTTCATGTATGCATGAGTGCCAAAAACTGGAAAAGAAGGTGACTAGGGCACATGTGCACGCCAGGAACCGGAAGCTCAGCTTCCCAGTGCACGCATACATGCCAGGGAACTGCTCTTCCGGTTCATGGCGCTCCCCCACATGCCCGCTGGGAAGCTGCTCTTCCAGTTTCCAACCCAGGGGTGGGTTCCTGCCAGTTCTAACCTCTTCTATAGAAGAGGTTCCACAAATCTACTGTGCCGTTTAGAACCGGTTTCAGCTCCCTCCCTCCGCTTGTTCACACCATTGTTGCCCCACCTGCCGCTCACTGATTGGCTGGCTCACCAATTGCCCCGCCCGCCTCTAAGAGTCCTATTTAAACCTTAGTCTTAAAGCTGTCAACTTTGAACACCCCTGGGTTTTTTTTTCTAAAGGGTTAGGGGTGGAAGGGTCTTGTAACTTGACAGCTTTAAGACTTGCACACTTCAATGCCAGAGTTCCTGAGCCAACACGGCTGGAGGAGGAATTCTGGGAGTTGAAGTCCACAAGTCTTAAAGCTGTCAAGTTTGAACACCCTTGGGGTTTTTTTTCCTAAAGGGTTAAGGATGCAAGGGTCTTGTAACTTGACAGCTTTAAGACTTGCATGCTTCAAATGCCAGAGTTTCTGAGCCAACATTTTGGTTGCTAAGCAAGAGCGTTGTTAAGTGAGTTCCACCACATTTTACAAGTTGGCCACGCCCACCCAATCACATGACTACCAAGCTACTCCCACTCAGTCACATGACTGCCAAGCCACTCCCACTCAGTCACATGGCCGTCAAGCCACTCCCACAAAGCAGGCGACACCTACAGAAGAGGTTCTAAAAATTTTTGAAACCAACCACTGCCCCCCCCCACCCCACCCCCATATTCGCCAACACTGCCCTATACCATTCTGGACAAATGGTTATCCAATCACTTCTTTAAAATCTCCAGTGATGGAGCATTCCACAACATTTGGAGGCAAGTTGTTCCACTGATTAAATGTTCTCACTGTCAGGAAATTTCTCCTTAATTCTAAGTTGCTTCTCTCCTTGATTAGTTTCCACCCATTGCTTCTTGTCCTGCCTTCAGTTACTTTGGGGAGTAGTAGCTTGACTCCCTCTTCTTTGTGGCAGCCCCTGAGATATTGGAAGACTGCTATCATGTCTCCCTGAGTCCTTCTTTTCATTGCACACATATTTTGTTTGGATTTAACTTTAGCACGTTGTCTGAAGCCATCTGTCTGTGGGTTACTCAGTAAACCATGTTTAGTTAAAGAGGGGGACAGCCAATCCTGACTAGGCAATCTTTGAACTTCCTCTGACCTTCAGCAAATCCTTCACCTCCCTGCATTATCGAAAGTGAAACAGTGATGAGCCCTGAGTAAACCACATCCTACTTAGTGTAGGGTTGAGTCATCTCATTAAACTGAGTCCCAACTATTATAGTGTTGGAAGAAATGTCCTTCTGGGTTCAGGTCCAAGTGTGGGGGAAGACACTGGAAACATGGAGGCTGCTTGGAAAGATGGTGGACAGGACCACACGTCTTGAGCTCCTGAACAGAAAAGGGGATCACATGCTTCCAGATGTTGGGTGAAGAAGAAGAAGAGAGAGATGATGAAAGTCCCTGGTTTTATGCCCTCTCTGGGCTTTGATCTTGATCTTGTATTCTGATTGGTTGTCAGACTCCCATGGGGCCATACGGTTCCACCACAAAACAGCGGTAGACAAAAGCGTGCTCGACGAAAGCGCGTACGTGACGTCATCACAGCGCGACGAAAACATCGCGCTGTGAGCGGTAAATTTAAAATTAAAGCGAAAACCTTACCCTAACCCCCCCAAACCTAACCCTAAACCTAACCCTAAACCTAACCCTTAACCTAACCCTAAACCTAACGCTAACCCTTAACCTAACGCTAAACCTAACCCTAACGCTTAACGTAACCCTAACCCTAACCCTAACCCTTACCTTTATGTGAATCGGCTTGCTTTAATTTAATTTTAATTTTAATTTAATTTATTTTTTAATTTGTTTCGTCGCGCTGCTGATGATGTCAGGTACGCGCTTTCGGCGAGCGCGCTTTTGTCAACCAGGGTTTTGACGGGTCATGGGGCCATACAGGGGCAACTCTCTAGGCTGTGCTTTGAGTCCAAGTTTGGTTGAGCCTTGCTTCTTCCCAGGTGCCCTTTGGTGAGATGGGAAAGGGGCTAATACTATCATGCCTTAATCCCATCAGCCTGGAGCTGAAGGGGGAGATCTTTGCTATGTAGAATAGACTGGCTCACGCCTTTTAATGGCCCATTGACAAAGGTGGGGGCTATTAAGAGTGAGTCTGCTTCCTGCCTAAAAACATGTTTCTCCATTTCTGATCCAGGGAAAGATAATATTCTGCCTTTTCAATATTTCCCAGGATATTTCATTTTTCTAGGAGATGGATGGGTGCTAGCTTCCTACAACAACCAGGACTATTGCATAAGATGTATCAGGATACTATTTTGGAATTCAGTAATGATTTTTTAAAAAATGTTCCTGGTCATTTTGCTGGTTGAAGGGTAAAACATTTGAAGCAAAAAGATTACTACAAGGAAACACTAAACATTTGGAAACATTTGTCCTAAATGCTAATGGGGGGGGGTGTCTTAAAGTTTGTTCCTAAAACTTGCTTAATCATAAGTAAATCACAGCATTTATGACTGAGTGAAACGGGGAATCAGGACACTAATCTCATACAGTGGTCATGTTTGGAATATTTAGAATCAATCTTGTCTCTTTATTTATTTGGGCAAGTACTTTAAAAGTAGCCACCCAGGAAATTTAATTCATTGTGCCAGCTTCCTCATTATTGGTAAAGTTGATAAGTTTCTCCATTCCCCCTTTTCAAAAAAAACAAAAAAGATTAGTGACTCTTTTGAACACAAAAAAGGTATTTTTTTTTCTAAACAGAGACATGTATAGGTAGTCATTACCTTTCAACTACATTGAGCCCAAAATTTCTGCTGCTAAGCAAGATACGTGTCAAGTGAATCTTGCCCCATTTTACATCCAACCTTAGCCGTGAAAGTTGACTGGGTGACTTTCGGCCAATCACCAGAAAACTATCAATTCTAGCTCGGTCTGAGAAGCCAGCTGGGTGGTCATAGGTCAATCACCACAATAGAATAGAATAGAATAGAATAGAATAGAATAGAATAGAATATAGAATGAAAGGTACAATAGAATTAGAATAGAATAGCATAGAATAGAATAGAATTAGAATAGAATATAGCAATAGAATAGAATAGAATTAGAATAGAATATAGCAATAGAATAGAATAGAAGAATAGAATAGAATTAGAATTAGAATTGGAATTAGAATTAGAATAAAATAGAATAAAGAATGAAAGGAATAGAATAGAATTAGAATAGACTAGACTGGTATAGAATTAGAATAGACTAGACTGGTATAGAATTAGAATAGACTAGAAAAGAATAGAACAGAATAGAATAAAGAATGAAAGGAACAGAATAGAATAGAATACAATTAGAATTAGAATAGAATATAGCAATAGAATAGAATTAGAATAGAATAGAATAAAGAAAGGAATAGAATAGAATTAGACTAGAATAGAATAAAGAAAGGAATAGATAGAATTAGACTAGAATAGAATAGAATTAGATTAGAATAGACTAGAATTAGACTAGAATAGAATAGAATTAGATTAGAATAGACTAGAATTAGACTAGAATTAGACTAGACTAGACTAGACTAGACTAGAATAGAATAGAATAGAATATAGCAATAGAATGGAATGGAATGGAATTCTTTATTGGCCAGGTGTGATTGGACACACAAGGAATTTGTCTTTGGTGCTTATGCTCTCTGTGTACATAAAAAGCCAAGATCCATTCATCAAGAATCATAAGGTCCAACACTTAATGATAGTCATAGAGTACAAATAAGCAATCAGGAAACAATCAATATCAATATAAATTGTAAGGATACAAGCAGAAAAGTTACAGTCCTGCAGTCATAAATGGGAGGAGATGGGTGATAGGAAGGATGAGAAGACTAATAGTAATAGTAATGCAGCCTTAGTGAATAGTTTGAGAGGTGAGGGAATTAGTTGTTTAGCAGAGTTTGGGAAAAAACTGTCCTTGTGTCTAGTTCTGCAATGCAATGCTCTATAGTATATATTTTGAGGGTAGGAGTTGAAACAATTTATGTCCAGGATTTCAAGGGGTCTGTAGATATTTTCACAACTCTCTTTTTGACTCATGCAGTGCACAGGTCCTCAATGGAAGGCAGGTTGGTAGTCATTTTTATTTCTGCAGTTCTGATTACCCTCTCCAATCTGTGTCTGTAGTCTGAGTTCTAGTTACGGGCCAGTCACTTTCTCCTAATCCAGTCCAGCTCACAGCGTTAAGTTGTAGGGAAAATAGGAGGAGGAAGGAGCATGAGATATGTTCGCTGCCTTGAATTATTTAAAATAATAGTAATGACAGGAAATAAATGAGTAAATGATGGAGAATTTGTTCCTGCTATTGCCAGAGCTGATTACAATGCCATCTTGGGTCCATATTAAGGGGTTGAGCTGTCTTTGACCCACAGATCACTCACTTTATTCGCATTCCTGAGTGACACATCTCTTTGGCCACTCTTAGACAATGGACTTGCCAACAAAGTTGGTGCAATGCTAAAAATATTTCCAACCACCAATCTTCCCCCATCTCTGCCTCTTCCGAGGTTGTTCATCCCCTCTGGGAGGGAAAAATCCAAAATCTCCTTAATCCCCCAGAATTCCTTTCCCCTGCTCCACAAGTGAATAATTATTTTCCCCAAAATTGGATGAGCTTTCCCTAAATTAAATTTAACCATCCGTGAAGTGTCAGGGGAAGTGGTTACATTTTGGCAGTGAATGTCTTCATTTTTTTGCAGCCTGGCTGCCAAGAGACTTAAGTGAATCAGTTCTGGGAAAGAGGCTGTGTGTTTCCAACAAAATATTCCCAGCTCCTTTTTTATATTGCAATTCTGGAATATCTGTTACTATCAAAGGCAGATTAATGGAATATTCCCAACTAGATCAACTCTCAGTGGCCATATTTGGACAGAAATCTCATGTCTGCATTCTAGACTTCTAGGCTGTACGTATACATAGTTAAAGAGGCATCTATCTGTAACAATATCAAAATAAAGGATACCTATGTCTTAAGAACATAGTGGCTCAGTGGCTAAGATGCTGAGTTTATCGATCAGAAAGATCGGCAGCTCAGCAGTTCAAATCCCTAGTGCCACATAGCGGAGTGAGCCTCTGTTACTTGTCCCAGCTTCTGCCAACCTAGCAGTTCGAAAGCAGGTAAAAATGCAAGTATAAAATTTGGATTTGATGTCAATGGAGGATTTTATAAACAAGTAAATGAAATGCTAGCATGTGGTTATGGACTAAATCTTTGGCATAGTTAAGGATGAAGGATGTTTAAACAACTGTAGTCAACTAAAAGTGGAGGTATGATGATGTTAATATGGTAAACATTTTGAGTTAAGATATTTGAATTAATATGAATTAATGGAAGAGATGCACAAAAACCAGCTGATATACTTTTTTCTTCTTCTCACAAGTCTTTTTTATTTCCATTTCATTCTATACAATCACATGTTTACTGTACATAACCCGAGGCATATAACATTGGGTAATAAACACAGCCCTCACCTTTATAGAAAATGCCCCCTACAATACAAACCCAATATACCGCCTTAGCCCACCATACACCCTCTTTCATCCCCCTCCAACTTTCATTCTTCCTTCTCTCATACCCCTCTACACCTACTTCCCCTCCCCCTCTATCTAACCCTAACCCTATCACTCCCTCCAGCTGATATACTTTTTTATAACATATACTTGTTTTTTTGTTTTTGTTTTTTGTTTTTTTTTCTCTGTCTTGTTTTTTGTTCTTTTTTGTTTTGATTTTTCCCCCCTCACTGCTGTGGGCATGTGTTGTTTATGTAACAAAAAAATAAAAATAAAAATAAAAAAAATGCAAGTAGAAAAAATAGGGACCACCTTTGGTGGGAAAGTAACAGCGTACCATGCGCCTTTGGTGTTGAGTCATGCCGGCCACATGACCATGGAGACGTCTTTGGCTTTGAAATGGAGATGAGCACCATGCCCTAGAATCGGGAATGACTAGCACATATGTGCGAGGGGAACCTGTACCTTTATGTCCTAAGAACTGCATTGGCATTTTTAGATAGCAAAAATCTGGGCAATCAACAGAGGGGCATAAAAAGAATAGATTGGTGAGTCATACTTTGCAAGATTTATTATGGCCCCTTTGTTAAACTTACACCTTTTTTTTTTTAATTTTTGGAAGAAATCTTCAAACAACAGATGGCTCAAATCAGCACAGCTTTTATTTAACGGTACTATATACAGCTTCCCCGAATTAGATTTTTTTTTAAAAGAACTCTTTTTTTTTAACTTTTCAGGAGCTTGGAGGTTTAAAATGTCTTAAATAATTGTCTTAAATTTTGCAAAAAAAATATATGAAAGCACACATTTCATTTCTTACAAACTCTAATCTTCCCGCAAGAGGGCCCATTTTACTGTAAGCCCTGCCTTCACCCTCTTTTGCAATGTTGTCTTCAATTTATTGCGCAAAATTCAGATCACAAATCCTGACACAACACAACCCTGATGTGGCCCTCAATGAAATAGAGATTGACACCCCTGATCTATGGTATATGTTGTGGCCCAGCAGGAGCCGTTGAAGCTGCCACCAGACTCCAACAGCGAGGGGCCCTATGAGTCGGCTCTGGAAGATGTGGAGGACCCTGGACAGGGTTCTGACTCTGAGCAGGGCGCAGAGAGGCTGGTTGGCCACCAGGAGGCGCCTGAGACCTGGAGCAGCGGTGAGAGCCAAAGGGAGCATGCTCCCGAAGTCAAGCCTTGGAGTAGTGGGGAGGAGACAAGGGAGTGTGATCCTGACCTCATGCATTGGAGCAGTGGGGAGGAGACAAGGGAGTTGGTCCTGGATGCCCGGCAACGGAGGGCTAATAGGCGTAAAGAACAGTTACGCAGTTACAGGAGATAATTGAACTCAGCTGGTGGTAATTAGGCTCCTCTCAAGACTAACAGTGGGGATGGGCAGGAAGCTACAGGCAACTTTTCTGTCTTTTAAAACATGTTTCTTTCTTTTCATACCCAGAGAAATATTCTGCTTTTTCAATATTTCCTAGGATATTTCATTTTTCTGGGAGAGGGCTGGATGATAACTTCCCATAGAGAGAAGCATTAAAATGTGTGCATTCCTTTGGAAAATAAAATACGGTCTTCCAATTTTTTTCTCTTTTTTTAGATGTTGTCCAGGTTATCTTTTTTTAACTCTATAATTTAACTCTGTATTATGATCTACTGAAGTATCTTTCCATATTCTGGAATTGCCTGAATCCTACATTCCCACCCCTACCCCTTGATCAAGATTGGGATACATTTGACGGGTCAGTCTTCCTACCAGATATATTAAAGAAAATAATCAAATTGCAGTCAAACCATCAGCAAAAAATTTTCAGTCTCCTAGGGTGCAGTTAATCTGACTCTGGAGATTTTGCACGTAACTGTATTATATTGCAGTATTTATTTTGGCCATTCAAAAGAATAATCACGGGAATTTCCAAAGCAAAACATCTAAAACCCATTTGCTAGGCTTTAGTTCAGTAGGGAAAAAGAACATTCTTACATAAGCAACAAAATCTTCCAAAGGTCTGAGATAATTGTGAAGAATGTGATTAAGCTTCCTATTTTCCTCTTTTCCCCTTCTATAGCCCTGTAATCCCTTAATTTGGGGTATAGTTGTGGCGGCTGAATGGAGCTGAGCATTTACTGACAGATGCCCTTCCTGATGCCTAAGTGGAGTTCACAGCAGATATTTTTTCTTTGTGCCCAGTGGTTGGATTCAAAAATTTTTACTGGGCGTGGCTTGGTGGGCATGGCTTGGCTAGGTGGCCATGGTAGGGGAAGGTTACTCCAAAATCTCCATTCCCTCCCGATCAGCTCTGATTCGAGAGGCAGGGACTAGATGGGGCCAGGGCCAGTCAGAGGTGGTATTTACCCGTTCTCCGAACTACTCAAAATTTCCATTACCAGTTCTCCAGAACTGTTCAGAACCTGCTGAATACCACCTCTGCTGTAATCCCTTAATTCAAGGTATAATCATGGCAGCTGGATGGAGCTGAGCATTTACTGGCCAGGTGCCCTTCCTGATGCCTACGTGGAGTTCACAGCAGATATTTTTTTTCTTTGAGCCCCTGGAGAGAAACACCTACTGCTACCTAGGATTGAATTCTCAACCTTCTGAGTGGGAAGCATATTAACTTTCGTTTCATCACAATGCTCCTATTTGCAATACAATATAGGGATAGTAATGCTCGTCTATTTTTCTGGCTGGTGAGATAAGCACTGTGAAATATTCTATGCGTCTTTCAGTGTAGCAACATGTCTAATTTGGCTTCCTTTTACAGGCAAGTAAGGCACTTCCTTTGCTGTATCTCCATTCATATGAAGAGTGACATCTAATGAATACTTTTTTTAAAGCAATCCTTTGCATCCAGATGTTAAATGAAAACTGCCCTCGGCAAATAAGCTGCAAATTGTTGGTCATTGTGGACCTAAAGTACAAATAACAAAGAAATCAAAGCTGGAGAACCCATTGAATGTTTTTGCTATGAGAGATTCTGAAGTACAAAAACTCCTAATCTGATATTTCACTGATTAATTGTTCTGTCAGGAAATTTCTCCTTAGTTCTAGGTTGCTTCTCTCCTTGATTAGTTTCCATCCATTGCTTCTTGTACTGCCCTCAGGTGCTTTGGAGATTAGCTTGACTCCCTCTTCTTTGTGGCAACCCCTGAGATATTGGAAGACTGCTATCATGTCTCCCCTAGTCCTTCTTTTCATTAAACTAGACATACCCAGTTCCTGCAACCGTTCCTCATATGTTTTAGCCTCCAGTCCCCTAATCATCTTTCTTGTTCTTCTCTGCACTCTTTCCAGAGTCTCCACATCTTTTCTACATCGTGGCAACCAAAACTGAATGCAGTATTCCAAGGGTGGCCTTACCAAGGCATTATAAAGTGATATTAACACTTCACGTGATCTGACATGTAGCAGAACATTTCGTGCCCACAGAGGCCTTACCAGCCACCCGTGGACACACCGTGGACAACCCACAACCTGTTAGATGTCAAGGTCCTCTTCGAACACAATGGACGAACATCATCATTGAACTAAACATCTTGCAGAAATTTTGTCAAAATCTGGAAGTTATAATGGGAACTTGAGGAACCCCAAGAAAAGGAAGGAAACCATAACACCACAGAGTGTTTAACTTTATTGAAGTGAGAAATGCTGTTCCTTGTTCGCTAAGGAAAAATCAACAGATAACACGGTTTCAGTGTCACGGGGAAAAAGGCAGAGGCATCTTTAAATATTTGCAATCTGTTCTTTTCCACAAGATGGTGTAAGAGGGAAAAAGTAAAAAAAAGAGACTCCCAGTTAACCGTTCCGCATTTGGTGAGGTCTTTTGCCTCAGGAACAGGAAGAAAGAATTAATTTCTTAACCTAATTTAGCACCAGAGCCACACAGCGCTCAGAAGGAGCAATGAACACCTGGATTAGGGTGTCAAATTATTTACACAACACACACTGACACCCTTGCTAACCCGGTTAAGCGTGCTGTGTGAGAGAGACCAAGATGTTTGCACTTAAACCTGGTGAATCAATGATTATTCTGAGGCCAAAAGAAAGAGAAGCAACATCAATGTGTCCAAGAGGTCATTAGATAAAAGGGCAAGATTAAAATCTTCCTCCTTTCCTTTCCCCTCCTCTCCTCTCTCCTCCTCTTCCCTCCTTTCCTTTCTTTTCCTTTCCTTTTCCTTTCCTTTCCCTTCCTTTCTTCTTCCCTCCCTCCCTCTTTCTTTCTTTCTTTCTTTCTTTCTTTTCCTCTCTTTATCTGTACTTAGATGCTTAGGTATCTACCTACCTATTTACCTATCTATCTCTATCTGCCTATCATTTATCTATGTCTGTCTGTCTGTCTGTCTGTCTGTCTGTCTGTCTGTCTGTCTGTCTGTCTATCTATCTATCTATCTATCTATCTATCTATCTATCTACAGTATCTCTCTCTCTCTCTATCATCTATCTATCTATCTATCTATCTATCTATCATCTATCTATCTATCATCTATCTATCTATCATCTATCTATCTATCTACAGTATCTATCTATCTATCTATCTATCTATCTATCTATCTATCTATCTATCTATCTATCTACCTACCTACCTACCTACCTACCTACCTACCTACCTACCTACCTACCTACCTATCTATCTACAGTATCTCTCTCTCTCTCTATCATCTATCTATCTATCTATCTATCTATCTATCTATCTATCTATCTATCTATCTATCTATCTATCTATCTATATCTATCTATCTATCTATCTATCTATCTATCTATCTATCTATCATCTATCTATCTATCTATCTATCTATCTATCTATCTATCATCTATCTATCTATCTATCTATCTATCTATCTATCTATCTATCTATCATCTATCTATCTATCTACTCTGTCTGTCTGTCTGTCTGTCTATCTATCTATCTATCTATCTATCTATCTATCTATCTATCTATCTACTCTGTCTGTCTATCTATCTATCTATCTATCTATCTATCTATCTATCTATCTATCTATCTATCTATCTATCTATCTACTCTGTCTGTCTGTCTATCATCTATCTATCTATCTATCTATCTATCTATCTATCTATCTATCTATCTATCTATCTATCTATCTATCTATCCATCCATCCATCCATCCATCCATCCATCCATCCATCCATTCATCCATCTATCTCTCCCCAAGATTTGGCCTTCAGTGTTTTTTTGAATCTTCAGTCACTTTTTCATCAGGCATCCCCCCCCCCCCCCACACACACACAATTAAAAGAAGCCAAATCATGAACATTTGGCAAATGTGGAATTAAAAGCCATCATGTAATCCTATGCTCACAATTCATTTGTTTAATGAAACATCCCTGGTCCAATAAAAATCAGGGATGAGCAACTCATTAGTAGTGGATTTAGTAAAAAAAAAAAATCCACTAAAATATTTTAGATGTGTCCTAATGTGAACAATGACGAACATCAGATATCAACGGGGCATCATTTATATGATGCAATCAACATTTCGCTAACTCATTAAATATACTAATATATTATGTGCCCCAATAATCCTACCTGAATACCACAAAAACAACAATGTTGGTATTAACCAGGTCTTCGGGAAAAGGCCACTCCAAGGCCAAAGTGCATGTACAGAGAATGGTTTTCCCTCATCACCACATCCCCAACTATGGGGCTTTGAAAAGAATGTCCTACCCTAAGTCTTAAATGTTGAAGCAGGTAAATCCTTTAAGAAGTACTCAATTGTCCTTAAGCATTATTACTAGAAACTTGGAATCCAACTGTAGTAAGCTAAGGGCCAGTTGTGCTATTGAGACCAGTATGTAAGAGAAGGAGTGGCAGAACTTGGGTAATGAAATGTAGGAAGTTAGAACCCACCCCTCTCCTGGAAGAATGAAATATGCTGGGAAATATTGAAAAGGCAGAATATTATATTTCCCTGGATCAAAAATGGAGAAACATGTTTTTAGGCAGGAAGCAGACTCACTCTTAATAGCTCCCCCCCACCTTTGTCAATGGGCCATTAAAAAAGCCTGGGTTAGTCTATTCTACATAACCAAGATCTCCCCCTGTCAGCTCTAGGCTGATGGGATGAAGGCATGATAGTATTAGCCCTTTACCCATATCACCGCAGGGCATCTGGGAAGAAGCAATGCTCAACCAAACTTGGACTCAAAACAGTCTAGAGAGTTGCCCCTGCATGGCCCCATGGGAGTCAGAACACATTTCTTACACAGGAACAGGAAACAGAGAGTATAAAAACCCCAGGAACTCTCAGCAAGCTCCTCTCCTTCTTTTCTTCTTCACCCAATATCTGGAATCATGTGATCACCTTTTCTGTTCAGGAACTCAAGTCATGCCTGTAATGTTCGGTCCCAGCTGTAGCTCCTTGTCATTTTCAAGGGAAGACCTCCATGAAATCTCTATGGAGATTCTCAGCCATCCAGGGCGTGGTTGTTCCGAAGGTGCTTTTTTTCAAGAGGCAACTGGAATTCCTGGGTTTTCTTTGAAGACGTTTCTCTAATCATCCAAGGAGCTTCTTCAGGTTCAGAGCCGAAGAAGCTTCTTGGATGAGAAGCGAAATGTCTTCCAAGAAAAACCAGGAACTCGAGTTGCCTCTTGAAAAAAAGCACCTCTGGGATCTCCATGAAAGATGTTGCAATAACCTTATCAGGGAGATAAAGTTAAAACTACCTGGACCAAACCTCTAGCACAAGCTTTATAAATCACAAGATGGAGGCCAAGGGGTTGTGGCCCACCAGCAGCCAGCAGAGTCGGACAGTGAGGAGGCTGGGGAGGAGCATGAGCCAGTCCTGGAGGCTGGGGAAGGCTCGGACGAGGGCTCTGCATCGGTGGCAGAGACGGGGCTGAGGCCGCCTGGCAGTGATCAGTTGCCTTCACAACTAGACAGCAGTGAGGCAGAAGAACAGCTGGAGCCTGTTCCCAGTGTGCGCGTGCGCAGAGCTGCCAGAAGAAAAGAATAACTCAGAAATCAGGGTCGACTTGGGAGTAAAGTCACAGGTGGAAGGTGATTGGCCCCTCCCAGAGGAAATAAAAGAGGAGTGAAAGGGGAGTGGGCTTTTGCAGGAAACAATTCGTTCGTTAAGTCATTAGATTCGTTTCAGGAGTGTGAAGATCTGTCCGTGAATCTCAGAGACTCTGTGCCCAGTCTTTCTTTGCACAGCACTGCATTTGGAAAATATTTACATGGCAGCTTTCCAAGACAGATAAGGTCTGTAGTCATAAATATTCCTTTGAAAGACTGTTTGCCAAAGCCTTCGCTGAATGTAAATGAGAGGAATTCACATTCGTTTAATAAAAGGGGTTTTGCCGGGACCAGGACTCTGCCTCATGTTTTTTGGGAAAGCCTAGGCCAGAACCCAAGGCTTCATAAATTTTCTTTAAGACACAGTGACTCAGACAACGATGGAACTGAAATTCAAATATTGATATTTGATAAATAGGAATCAAAATAGCTCCTGAATATGGAGTAGCTCAGATGTACTTTCTCTCCTTACTTCGACCAGTTGGAATATGAAATAGGTAATCCAAACATTTAACATGAAGCTTTATTTGATTTTTAAGACATCATTCAGCTGTGTACATTAGAAATGACAATGTCTATATCACAATATGACAATAAAATCAATAATTTAAACATATTCATTTAAATTTTTGGCCCATAAAGCATATATATGTTAATATAAATACCTGCTTTTTAAAAAAAATAAATGAACTGCATATTCAACAAGGATACAAAGCAAAATGAGAGAGGGGGGAAAGGAAAAATAAAGCAGAGGAGCATTAATCTTGCAACAAGGGGAATCTCTCTATGTCTTGCTTTAATCATTAGCGATTCCAAGTCGTTTAGGAATGCTTCTTGTTTCAATGTGGACACAGACCACAAATTAAAACGAAAACCCCACATATCTGAGCACTGAAGACTGGCACTGGGAATATCTCCAAGAAGGAATTGCGAAACCCAACAAGATGTTTCTGCTAACCCCCTTATCACAAGAGGACAGCAATCAAGGAATCTCCTTTCTTTACATAATCTTAGCGAACACATCTTCATCAGGCTCACATCAAACAAATCCCAACCGATCAAGTGAGAACTTGGAATAAATCAAAAGACGAGTGTGATACATGATGGATCAAGGAAGGGTGTTGTTGTTGTTTTTAAACCGCTAGCAAAAAAAATGTTTGGAATTCTCTAAAGAACTTGGTTTCACCCGAACGATTGGAATGCAAGGTGCAGATTGATTCTCCCTGTTAAAAAGATTTAGTCTGCCCCTTTTCCATACTGTTCTTTGAATTACATTCTTTGCTTTTTTCAGTCACCATCTCTTGCAGCCAAGAACTTGTGGCCATTAAGCCCGCGGTCCCCAATCTTTCTGTGACCAGTGACCAGTGTCATAAAGGTAAAGGCTCCCCTCGCACACATGTGCTAGTCGTTCCCGACTCTAGAGGGTGGTGCTCATCTCCGTTTCAAAGCCGAAGAGCCAGCACTGTCCGAAGACGTCTCCGTGGTCATGGGACCGGCATGACTAAACGCCAAAGGCGCACGGAACGCTGTTACCTTCCCACCAAAGGTGGTTCCTATTTTTCTACTTGCATTTTTTACGTGCTTTCGAACTGCGAGGTTGGCAGAAGCTGGGACAAGTCACGGGAGCTCTCTCTGTTGCACAGCGCTAAGGATTCTAACCGCCGAACTGCCGACCTTTCTGATCGATAAGCTCAGCTTCTTAGCCACTAAGCCACCCTACTGACCAGTGTCATTGAAGACAATTTTCCCACGGATTGGGGGGGCAGGTGGGTGTCATCACTGAGGTCCAATGCAGACACAGATGGAGCTTTGCTTGCTTCCCCACTGCTTGTGCAGCTCGGTTCCTAACAGGCCACGGACCAGTACCACTAATCTGTGGCGACCCCTGCGCCAAGCAGAGCGACAAATGCAAAATTGCAGATTTTCTTGGCTGCTAGTTCACCGTATCAGATGCCTAGGCGCACCTGATGTGGTGTGCTGTAATCCTCCCAAAATTTATGCAGGAATCAATGTGCCCGTTTTTAAAAAAAAAAGTGCCACAGGAGTCCTGGGTTTTAATCATTTTCTCCAGCCTTCCTCTACAGAAACAGCAGGATAAAATCACAGGCATCGTTGTGGCTCTATTAAATAGTAAAAGCTAGAAGCAGGCAATTATCAGAAGAAGAGACAGAGAGAAAAAACATCTTACCGAGAACAATAATACTGAATCATGATCCGAGAGGAGGAGCCAATGTCGCAACGTTACATTGTGCGGATTCGAATCTCCGAATCTGCCGATGACACTTTTGCCCCTGGACGGTCCGGCAAGACCTAAACCGTCCCGAAGAGACGGTGACCAGGAAGACAATACTGAATCATGATCCCAATAAAGCTGGTTGGTGGGATAGCTATATTTTATAACATCTCTTAGAACTGATTATGTTTTAGGTCCTTTTGCTTTGGATAGGAGCACAGTTCGGGATGATCTCCTTGGAGCAATGTTTCTCCACCTTGGCCACTTTAAGATGGGTGGACTTCAACTCCCAGAATTCTTTGCTGGCTGGGGAATTCTGGGAGTTGAAGTCCACCCATCTTAAAGTGGCCAAGGTGGAGAAACACTGCCTTAGATCATGGAGATCATGTGATAATTTACAATAACTTTCCTATTTGCTTCACTGGAAGATGTAGCAACCGTTTTTCGTGGGTTCTTCTTCACAAACCGCCAAGTTACCCTTTATCTAAACAAGGGGGAGGGAATCTTTTTAAAGATATACAATAAAGAATCCCAAGGCCAAAGCAGAGTCAAAGACACGATAGAGCAAGTTTAAATTAAATAGTTGATTTCCTTTCACTAAAGAACGGCAAGTGCCTTCATTCTGTTAAGAGATGCATTGTGTAGCCAAGTAGTAGTACATTCAGAGTTTCTTCTTTCAGATAACATGAACTGGACTACCGTTTTTGGTATGAATGGGACAGTAGGAGTTAGCTTACAGTTCATTGCCAACTGGCGTGACCAGCGAGCATATTTACTACAGAGGATGAGGGCAAGGATACCAATTTGGAGAAGGACGGGGAATCGTCAGGAGGACTACATCAAATCAAATATGATTTCACTCGAATACTAAATAATATGCCATCTTCCCCCCCCCAAAATATGTTGTATTTAAGACAGCTTTAATTCTACAATCAATTCAGCTAAAACCAAGTGCAGACGGAGGTATTATACATTCTTTGGGGAGGTAGCAGGAGCTTTTTGGCTACCCTTTAAAGGAGGGGTCAGCAACCTGCAGCTATGGAGCCGCATGTGGCTCTTTCATCCCTCTGCTGCGGCTCCCTGTCACTCAAAATATGCGTCGCAATCGCCAATGTGCAACACTCGCTTTATTGAGCTTTTCGATGCCCGGTAGGCCAACCATAAATAAATCCAAGAAAAAAAAAGTTTCAGGAGAAAACAGAATGTCTAATTCAACTACATACTGTACGCTAGTTTTGTAGCCGCTCAGGAAATAGTCAGGCACCAGAAGGGTTTTTGTGGCTCCCGGTGTTTTCTTTTTGGTGGGAAATGGATCCAAATGGATTTTTGAGTGTTTAAGGTTGCCGACCCCTGCTTTAAAAGAAGATTGCCTACTGCTGATGAGCTTGTTTTGCCATGCATGACTGCAGGAGACTGTTGAGGCCATCCTAGAGCAGGGGTCTCCAACCTTGGCAACTTTAAGACTTGTGGACTTCAACTCCCAGAATTCCTCAGCCAGCTTGAGGAATCCAAGGATTGCCAAGGTTGGAGACGCTTGTCCTAGAGCATTCCTTCAAATCATAGAGAGCGTCCTGGAAGTTCAATGTACAGAGTGTTCAGCACAGCTAGTGACCTGTTTATGAGCTGAAGGGATGCTTTAGACCAGGTAAGTAAGCTGCCCAATTTTTCCTGGGCAGTTTTACATTCTACATCAGAGTGCAACATGTCAGGTGGACCTCTGGATGTCTAGAGGCAAAACCCGTTTGCTCCTGCATCACACTTTTGCATCTGACTCTGCCCCATGGTTGGTAGATCTCATGCTTTCAGTAGATCTAGCACCAGGGGTGGGCTACTGGGGTTCTACTGGGAGAACCTCTAGCTAAGATTCTGTGCAGTTCGGAGAACCCCCAAACCCCACTCCTGGATGGCCCCTCCCTCCCCTCCCAGGAGTCCCCACGCGGCCCATTTTAGGTGCAGGTAAGTGCAGGGTGTATGCGGAGGCTCAGGGAGGATGAAAAACGGGCCTACTGGACGTTTGGGAAACATTCCCATTTTTGGCCTCTAGAGGGCCTCTGGAGCCTGGGGAGGCCGTTTTCGCCCTCCCGGAGGCTCGAAGAAAACCTCTGGAGCCCGGGGAGGGCAAAAACACTCACCCCTATCATGGCGCAGGAGGCCGACTAGGCCACACCCACCCAGCAACCGGGCGGAGAACCCCTTGCTAAAATTGTTGAAGCCCACCCCTGTCTAGCACCCACAACCCCAAGGACTGCCCATCCAGCCTCTCCCAGCCAGAGGTGATTTCCAGATGTGTTGGACTCAAATGTCCAAAGGCTACAATTGCCTTTGGATTTATGGGGAACGAGAGTTCAACTCATCTGAAGGCAGTGGTGGGTTCCGGATCCCGTTGCAACCGGTACGCTGCGACGGAGCTGAGCGTCCACCTCGGGCATGCACACTGTGTACGCATGAGCACCCATCGCCCTGCAACGCTCCAGCTGCTCGGCGGAGGTCGCGCAGGCGCCGTATGCTGTGCACCCGTGTGCAAATGACCTGGTTGGCTTAAAAGCAGGTAAGGAATGAGGGCGGGCAGGTGGGCCCACCAAAAACACTGTTCTGGTATGGTGGCTGCTGCTCCCAGCTGCCACTGGTATGCCCGTACTGGGGCATACCAGCCCTAACCCACCACTGTCTGAAGGGCATTACGTTATGGGGAAAAATTGCAGGCTGGGACATTCATACCTTTCTTGGAAGTTGAATGAATATTTTAAAGTGTTTTTCTGCCATAGGAAAAAGGATTGCCCAGAGGAAAAACGACATTTCTCCAGAAATGAATTTGGCCATCGTTCCATGAAAAATACTACTTTCATTATAAGGGGAAGGTTTGGGACAGAAGCTGCCCCCTCAATGAAGAAACATACAAGCAACACATACAGCAGCATCAAAATTCAAGAGTCGGTTTGTTTCTCAAGTAGTGCCATCTCCAGTTCTCTCTTTGCGAGCTTTGATCATCTCCGACGGCGCTTGCTTTCTCTCGGTGACCAAACCCAACCAAAACATCAAGTCAATGAACCATGTGGTTGGGTTGAACTTCAAGCCAAGCTCGCTGGCTGAATAATCAAATGGAAAGGTATGGTGGTAATTATGGAAACCTTCTCCTGGAAAACAGAACCCAGGGGAAAGGAAAAGTAGGGTCAAAAGATGGAGAAAAGAGGGAGAAAATTTAGGTGTGTCTTATACACTGAATGTAGCGCCGCCCACCTGCTGCCCCCCCCCCACCTCCTTTGGCCTCTGCCTCCCAGCAATTTGCCTCTTTGCAGCAAACAGTGAACAGCCTGTTTCAGTTTCAGCTTCAGCACAGCCTGATTAGCACAAGCAGCTGATTGTCGGTTGGATTGGCCTACTGATGATCAGCTGTTTCAGGCTGCAGGGATTGCCATTGCCGTCTCCACGTGCCCTATTTTCCACCCATTCCGATTCCTGCCACCTGGAATGGGTGGAAAATGGGGCATGCAGAAGCTAAAAACAAGATATGGAGGCCGAAAATGGGGTGCGCAGAGGCAGCAATAGGCTATGGCAATCCCTGCAGCCTGAAACAGCTGATCGTTAGGAGGCCCAATGACCAACTGTTTGTGCTAATCAGGCTGTGTTGGAACTGAAACAGGCTGTTTGGTGTTTGCTGCAAGGAGGCAAATTGCTAGGAGGCAAAGGCAGAGGCCCCCAAAAGCTAAGTGCACCATACTTTGGAGTGTCGTATACTCCGAAAAATGTGGTATATTCTGTAATATATTGCGGACAGGGTGTCCAAAATGAAAAGTTCCAACAAGCCAATGTCCTGATTTCTTGTTCCCTTTACTTCTGTTTTCCACTTATGTTGGGTGATTAGATTTTATACTCTCAAAATGGAAACTGTTAGGAATATAATTGTAACGGTTGGGTTGACAATATATAAATCATGTAACAATGCTATACCTGTTTCTTTAAGTCATACTGTAAAATGTGATTGGTTGCTGTTTTCCTCATTTGGCCATAAGAGGGAGCCAGAATGACTGTTAGCTCTCTGTGTTTGTTAGATGCTGGGCTGATCTGATCTGAGTGTTTTGGAAGCTGGCTGTTAGAAAGTGCCGTGAGCTATTGTAAGTTTTGCAACTGCTAGCAAATTTTGAGTACTGAACTGATTATATGATACTGGACTATGTTATTTGGATTATCCCTTAACTGAGAGACATTGATGACTGACTGTCTTATCCGTGTATGACTTGGACTGTTTGATGGACTCTGATACCTCTATTTCCATGAAAGTAAAAGCCTATTTAAACTGCAGTGTCTCTGTATGCTGGTTTGTGTGTTCTCCAACACAGCTCTCACAACGCTTCCCTGAACATACTCGCTCTCCCAACGGGGAGCTTACCTAACAGAAACTACCGCCATCACGAACCTATGGATATCCCTGATCCTAAAATATTCTTAAAACAGTTTGGAGCAAAGCAACCTCAAGGCCTCACCCGCCCAACCAGGTGAACCAATTCTTGGCAACTCACCGATAGCTCCAAAAGTGACGAAGTGGTTCTGCCGAGGGTTGATGCTTTTGTCATAGGGCCTGTTCCCATACATGTGAGCCACACTATTGACCAACCATGTAACGTTGAGGGAGACGGTGTAGCGGAGAATAGAAGCCAAGAAGTAGGAATTCCATATGCTCTCGCCCCAGAAATGCCAAGGCACGATAGTAGGAATGACAAAACACATCAACACAACTGAACTTCTATAGTACCTGTGAAGGAAGAAAGAAAACCACAGGGGTGACTGGGTTATACGAAGCAATGTTTCCCTTAACCATAATTCCAGAGGAGTCGAGTGAGAAGGAAAGATAGTGAGAGATGTAGGATGATCAAAGGTCTGGACACCGAACCATATAGCGATAGCGATAGCACTTAGACTTATATACCGCTTTACAGTGATTTACAGCCCTCTCTAAGCGGTTTACAGAGTCAGCCCATTGCCCCCGGTAGTAAAAATTTTTTGAAACCCACCTGAGAAAATTTATGCCTCAATAATGAAGCTGTTCCAAGGATGGGCTAGAGAAGAACATGTGTCAATTGCATAGCAACTAAATAAGTAAAGGCTGGGTTGGATATTAAACTCTGAGTCTTCAAATTCAGAGTTTAATATCTGATTATTATTAAAGTGGGGGGAGGGGTCAATTTATTTCCCAAAGCACCTGAGAGCAAGAGAAGAAATCATGGATGGAAACTAATCAAGGAGAGAAGCGACCTGGGATTGAGGAGAAATTTCCTAACAGGGAGGACAATTAACCAGTGGTACAGAAATCGCCTTCAGGAGTTTTGGATGCTTCATTACTGGAAGGTTTTAAGAAGAAACTGGACAGTCACTGGTCTAAAATGGTATGGGGTCTTCTGCTTGAGCAAGAGGCCGGATGAGAAGAACTCCAATGTCCCTTCCAGCTCTATTCTGATTCAAATCTCTATCCAAGCCTTCTGCCATTTTCACAATGAACAGGACGATATGTTTTAACAGATTAACAGAGTTGGAAGGGACTCCCCAGCTGAGCAGTAGGCCCTATACCACTTCTGACAGACGGCGGTCCAGTCTCTTCTTGAAAGCCTCCAGTGATGAAGCTTCCACAACTTCCAAAGGCAACTTCTGTTCCATGGGTTGACTGTTCTCCAAGTTCCCTTCCAACTCTATCGTACTATGTTCTCCAGGTCTTCCAATGGTTCACCCATCACCACTGTTAACTGAGACCATCTAACCTTACTGTTGGGTATCCTCTACTTCTCTTCCCTTCCACCTTCCAGGGTTTTCCAGAAAATAAAATCTTCGCAAAATGCTTTCTGGAACTTAGCCCCCTACCTGCCAAAAGTTAGAATCGAATAACAGAGTTGGAAGGGACCTTGCAGGTCATCTAGTCCAGCCCTCTCCTCAAGCAGGAGACCTTACACTATTTCTGACAAATGGCTGTCCAGTCTCTTTTTGAAAGCCTCAAGTGATGAAGCTGCTACAACTTCTGAAGGCAACTTCTCTTCCATGGGTTGATTGTTCTCCCTGTCAGAAAATGTCTCCTTATTTCTAGGTTGAATCTCTCCTTGATCAGTTTCCATCTGTTATTCCTTGTCTGGCCTTCAGGTGCATTTCCTTGACACCTGTAAGCTTTTGATTATTATAATTTCTTTAGTTGATTCCCTTTATCTCTGCTCACCAGGAAATAAAAAGAATATTTCAACCCCCAGCTGGAGAAAAGAAAAAGGGGCACCTTTTTTTTCAGTTAACACTCCTAGATAAAATGTTTCGGCTAGGGAATCTATTAAAATGGCTCTCCTTCACCTCCTCAAAATATTTATCTCTCTGCAAGCTGCCATGAACTACACCTTTATCATTCAGGGCATTGTGTGCGTGGGGGGCATAAGAGTCTGTTCCTTTGTTTGGAACAATTCCTCTTGAAGTAATTGCAATTTGGTGATGATTTTTTCCTTGTCAGTGCAGAAGCTTGGAAAGCATTTATGCCCTACTCCCCCAAGAGATAAAATTCTGCATGAATTTCCCACGCCAGATCATGTTCACTCTTCCTTCCGCTGTGATCAGGTTTTCTTTCTTTTTAATGGGAACAAAGGGGTTTTCCTTCTGGCTCAAAAATAAATAAATAAAGACAATTTCCTAAGGCGTAGCAACTTGCTGCATAAGGATTCATGGCTTGTTCGCTAAAAATGTATTGATCTTTAAGGTGTTATAAGATTCCCAGTTGCAATGGATGGCTGTGAAAATTGGACCGTAAGAAAGGCGGAGCGCCAAAGAATTGATGCCTTTGAACTATGGAGCTGGAGAAGATTCCTGTGAGTCCCTTGGACTGCAAGGCGATCAAACCGGTCAGTCCTAGAAGAGATCAACCCTGACTGCTCTTTAGAAGGCCAGATCCTGAAGATGAGGCTCAAATTCTTGGGCCACCTAATGAGAAGGAAGGACTCACTGGAGAAGAGCCTCATGCTGGGAACGATGGAGGGCAAAAGAAGAAGAGGATGACAGAGAATGAGGTGGCTGGATGGAGTCACTGAAGCATTCGGCATGAGCTTGAATGGACTCCAGAGGATGGTAGAGGACAGGAAGGCCTGGAGGAACATGGTCCATGGGGTCGCGATGGGTCGGACACGACTTCGCAACTAACAACAACAAAGATTCTTCATTCTTCTCTGAATGGAGCAATACAGCTGTCTTGCTGGAAATTCCTTATTTAGCTTGGAAACCTCTGGAAAACAAGGTTCCCTTCCTTCTCCAAAGCTTTCTCTGTTTTTCTGGACCCTCTTGCTTTCCATGGTTCTGTTGGAAGAAATGTCCTTCTGGGTTCAGTTCCAAGTGGGGGAAAAGACACTGGAATCATGGTGGCTGCTTGGAAAGATGGTTTTAATGGTGGACAGGATCACATGCTTCAAAGATCTTGGTCGAAGAAAAAAAGGGAAGAGATGCTGAGAGTCCCTGGGTTTTATGCCCTCTCTGGGCTTTTGAATTGGAGCTTGTATTCTGATTGGTTGTCAGGCTCCCATGGGGCCAAGCAGGGGCAACCTTGTAGGCTGTCCTGAGTCCCAAGCTTGGTTGACTCTTGCTGGGTGATGATGTAATGAAACGGCTTTGGGATTCCTATTATGGCTCTGCCTGAAGGAGGTAGATCTTCGTTATGTAGAATAGACTGGCTCATTGACAAAGGTTTGTGGGGGGTAGGTTTCTGCCTCTCTTTTAGGGGGAAATATTCTTCCCTTTTAATAGTTCCTAAAATATTCCATTTTTCTAGGAGAGGGTGGTTGCTAACTTCCTACAGTTCAAATCCCCTCTCCGCCACTTAAGTTCACTGGATGTCTCTCCCTCTTTCAACCCACTTAGACTACTTTGTGGGGTTTGTGGCTATGGGAATAAAACCCCCTGGTGAAAATGTGAGACATAAATGTATCCAAGAAACGAATAAAAGGACAGTTTGGGGTTGTTTAAGTCTTAATGGGGGTGGGTGGGTGGGTGGGATTAATAATAGAAGCATTGTGCAACTCACTGTGTTTGAGAGAGAGAGATCTGTTTGAGCCCATTCTTCCTAAAAGCATCTTTTTAACGTTTTAAATCCATTTTTAATGCTTTAAATGTTTGTGGGGTTTCCCCCCTGCCTTCCTTCCATGCTGAGATATTCTTAGAGCTGCTTTTCAGCCTGGTTTCTTTTGTTATCCAGATCTATTCATTTCATTCTTTCCTTTTCTTTCCTTTTGAAGTAGGGCTCAGGTAAGAAACAAAGCAGGAATTGTGGCTAAATTCAGTTGTTCCCAGCAGTATTAGGTAAGGTAAAGGTTTCCCTTGCACAGATGTGCTAGTCGTTCCCGACTCCAGGGGGCAGTGCTTATCTCCGTTTCAAAGCCGAAGAGCCAGCGCTGTCCGAAGACGTCTCTGTGGTCATGTGGCCGGCAGAATGCCGAAGACGCACGGAACGCTGTTACCTTCCTGTTGTGTCCTCGAACATTCGACCGGCAGCCGCCGAAGAACCAGGAAGAAGCCCTGATTGGTTCAGGCGCGCCTGCCGGCCGGTGGGAACAACACAGCCCTCCCACTGGTTCTCCGCCTGACAGCATAAATAGCTGTCAGGCGGGGTTTGTTCTCTATTCTGTTTTACTAGTGTCGTTGAGAGTTAATAAACAGTTAGTTGCACCCTCTGCCTCCTCAGTTATTAATCGCCACAAAAACATAAAACTTTCCACCAAAGGTGGGGCCTATTTTTCTACTTGCATTTTTATGTGCTTTCAAACTGCTAGGTTGGCAGAAGCTGGGACAGTGTCAAGGGAGCTCACTCCAGTACGCAGCGCTAGGGATTCAAACCGCCAAACTGCCCACCTTTTCAATCGACAAGCTCAGTGTCTTAGTTCCTGAGCCAACGCATCACCCAGCAGCAGTGGTGGGTTTCAAAAATTGTTGGAACCTACTCTGTGGGTGTGGCCTCCTTTGTGGGAGTGGCTTGCCACCCATGTGACCGGATATGAAATTATGAATTAGTACTTAAGTTGGTTCCACCACAAAACCGCGGACGACAAAATCGCGGTCGACGAAAGCGCGTATGTGACGTCATCACAGCGCGACGAAAAAGATTGAAAAATGTAAAAATAAAGCGAAAACCTTACCCTAACCCCCCCAAACCTAACCCTAAACCTAACCCTAAACCTAACCCTTAACCTAACCCTAAACCTAACCCTAAACCTAACCCTTAACCTAACGAAAAAACTAACGCTAACCCTTAACCTAACGCTAAACGTAACGCTAACGCTCTAAACCTAACCCTAACCCTTAACCTAACCCTAACCCTAACGCTAAACCTAACCCTTACCTTTATGTGAATCGGCTTGCTGTAATTTAATTTTTATTTCAATTTTTCGATCTTTTTCGCCGCGTTGTGATGACGTCACATACACGATTTCGTCGACCGCGCTTTTGTGGAACGTGGTTTTGACGGGTCACGCTTAAGTCAGTCCAAGTAGCTATTCAGAAACTCTGGCATTGAAGCACGCAAGTCTTAAAGCTGTCAAGTTACAAGATCCTTGCCAGTGGTGGGTTTCAAAAAAATTTGGAACCTCTTCTGTAGGTGTGGCCTGCTTTCCGGGTCCACTGGTGGAACCTCTTCTAACCGGTTCGGTAGATTTGACGAACCGGTTCTATCAAATAGGTGCGAACTGGTAGGAACCCACCTCTGCCCAGCAGTATTAGCGACTGATTATTTCTGTCAGAGATCAATGCACCTGTAAGGTCCTTAGAATTAGAAATCGTTCCCCCCCTAAAAATTCAGCAAGTCCAACTATCACCGTAGTTTTCAGACTGGCTAATAATCATGGACAAAGTCATTTATTTATGCAGGAATTGATTCCAATTCCCAATTGTGTCATCATTTATAAGAGAGATTTGCATATTTTATATAAATTTTAGCTAATGGGAGATTGTTCTGTTGGAAGTTAAAACCCACCCCCTCTCCTAGAATAATGAAATATTTTAGAGATATACTAAAAAGACAAAATATTTCTCCTAAAAGAGAAGTAGAAACTCAGAGAAGCAAAAACTCAGAATCCCACCTTTGTTAAGGCCTGAGACAGTCTATTCTACATAACAAAGATCTACCCCGTTTCATTCTCCTTCATTGCACCATCCACCGAGTTTCAACCAAACTTGGCACACGGACAACCTACAAAGCTAGCTAAGGCCTCTGGGTCCTGGGAGCAACCAATCAGGATACTCTTCCTGTGCCCCAGGAAGTTAAAAGCTCAGAGAGGGCATAAAACCCAAGGATTCTCAGCATCTTTTCCCTTTTCTGTTCAGGAGCTCAAGCCTTGGGATCCTGCCCATCATTAAGCCATCTTTCCAAGCAGCCTCCATGTTTCCGGTGTCTTTTTCCCCACTTGGAACTGAACCCAGATGGACATTCCTTCTAACAGTTCTTTCAACTTTCCATTAGCTTTGCACTCAACTCTGTGCAGTAATTAATGTATCGTGGCCACCATAACAACCCTATAAATAGCATTTGTTTGTTAAATTCACAAATCCTCTCCTTCATGGATTTGCACCTCTGAAAAACCACTAATGCAACTATAAAAGCACTTAGTTGGAAAATGTTAATTATCATAAGAGTCATTGAGTTGGAAGGGACCCTGGGGATCATCTAAACCAGGGATCAGCAACCATAAATATTCAAAGAGCCATTTGGACCCGTTTCACACTAGGAGCCACAAAACCCTTCTTGTGCCCGATTATTTCCTGAGCGACCACAAAACCAACATATGTAGTTGAATTAAACATTCTGTTTTCTTCTGAAGCTTTTTCTTTTCGTGGATATATCCATGGTTGGCCTGCCTGGGGTTGAAAAGCTCAATAAGTCGTGTGCCAGTGTGTGTATCGCACATTGATGGTTGTGACGCATATTTTGAGCGACAGGGAGCCGCAGCAGAGGGATGAAAGAGCCACACGTGGCTGCAGAGCCGTGGGTTGCTGATCCCTGGTCCAAACCAATGTTTCTCCAGATTGAGAAGCTTAAGATGGGTGGACTTCAACTGCAAGCTTTGCTGGCTAGGGAATTCTGGGAGTTGAAGTCTATCCATCTTAAACTTGCCTAGATGGAAAAACACAGATCTAATCCAATCCTCTGCCCAATTACAATCCCAATAGCTGGCTAACTTTGACTTGAAGACCTGTTATGATAGACCACCAGTGTATCTCCAGCCCAGTGGTGGGTTTCAATTTTTTTTAAAACCTCTTCTGTAGGTATGGCTTGCTTTGTGGGAGTGGCTTTCCAGCCATGTGACTGGGTGGGAGTGGCTTTCCAGCCATGTGACTGAATGGGAGTGGCTTATCAGCCATGTGACTGGGTGGGCATGGCCAACTTGTAAAATGTGGTGAAACTCAGTTAACAATGCTCTTGCTTAGCAACCAAAATGTTGGCTCAGAAACTCTGGCATTTGAAGCACGCAAGTCTTAAAGCTGTCCAGTTACAAGATTCTCGCACCCCTAACCCTTTAGAAAAAAATGCCCATGGATGTTCAAACTTTACAGCTTTAAGACTTGTGGACTTCAACTCCTAGAATTCCTCCTCCAGTCATGTTGGCTCAGGAACTCTGGCATTGAAGTGTGCAAGTCTTAAAACTATCAAGTTACAAGATCCTTGCACCCCTAACCCTTTAGAAAAAAAACCCCGGGGGTGTTCAAACTTGACAGCTTTAAGACTTGTGGACTTCAACTCCCAGAATTCCTCCTCCAGTCATGTTGGCTCAGGAACTTTGGCATTGAAGTGTGCAAGTCTTAAAGCTGTCAAGTTACAAGACCCTTGCACCCCTAACCCTTTAGAAAAAAAAACCCAGGGGTGTTCAAACTTGACAGCTTTAAGACTTGTGGACTTCAACTCCCAGAATTCCTCCTCCCGCTCTTCAACTTGATGATGTGAGGACGGGCGGGGGGAGGGAGCTGGAACTGGTTCTAAACGGCACTGTAGATTTTTGGAACCTCTTCTATAGAAGAGGTTAGAACTGGCAGGAACCCACCCCTGCTCCAGCCCCTACTCATGTTTACCGTTATCACTCACTTTCTCTGGAAGGTTACCACCGGATCCTCCAACAAATCATTGAAATCCAGTTTTCTTCCTTTCTCAATGACATCGCGATGCTTCCGAACGAAGAGCCAGCCGATATGGGAGAAAAAGAACCCTCGCTGGGCGTTATGCGGGTCAGCATCCGTCTCGGAATATTTGTGATGCACTCGGTGGTCTCGGGCCCACTCAAAAATATCATTCTGCACAAAAGAGAAGAAGAAAAATTAAGTGTCATCCTGGTATCGTGGACCTCGCTTGCCCATGTTGCATTTTAAAGCAGGCAGCATTGTCGATGGCGATTGGAGTGGATGCGGTGGCCTAGAGGTAGCAAGCAGGAGGCTGTGAGTTCAATCCTAGGTAAAGGCAGATATTTCTCTCTCTCTCTCTCTCTGGGCACACGGGGAATATATCTGCTGAACAGAACTCTGCATTGGCGACAGGAAGGGCATCCGGCCATTAAATCATTCTGCGAGCTCCATTCAGTTGTCCAGACGCCATTCCACAAGGGATAATGGAGTCGTCAAATGAAGATGATGATTGTCTGTGGAGATTCTCAGTCATCCGTCACGGTTGTCCCAAAGGTGCTTTTTCAAAAAGCAACCGGACTTCATTTGTTTTTCCTTGAGGATGTGTTTCACTTCTCATCCAAGAAGCTTCTTCAGTTCTGAGGAACAAGAAGCAAAAACCTCTTCAAAGAAAAACAAAGAAAGGTCACTTGCCTTTTGAAAAAGCATCCTTGGGACAAGCCACAGCATTGTTTGTCGGAAAAAACATCTGTTTATGTCAAGTACTATCAAAGATAGCAGCTGGCTTAGTCTCCAAAGAAAATTCCCCTCAGGCTATTCTGTTGCTTCTACCTCCTCTGAGACTTCAGAAGTATTTTTACCTCACACACCTGAGGAGGAGAGCAGGTGGGCTTATTTTTAACATATAAATACCGTAGCAGGTGCAGACATCTCTCACCCTATAGCAGGGGTCAGCAACCATAAACCCTCAAAGAGCCATTTGGACCCGTTTCCCACAGAAACGAAAACACCGGGAGCCACAAAACCCTTCCTGTGCTGACTATTTCCTCAGCGACCACAAAACTAGCATATGTAATTGAGATAAATGTTCTGTTTTCTTCTTCTTCTTGGTTTTATCCATGCCTACCGGGGGTCGAAAAGCTCAATAAATTGCATCCCGGCGGGTGTCGCACATTGGCGTTTGTGACACATATTTTGAGCGACAGGGAGCCGCAGAAGAGGGATGAAAGAGCCACATGCAGCTCCAGAACCGCAGGTTGCTGACCCCTGTCCTATAGCCTATGTCGTTTAAAATACTTCTCTGTTATAGAGCCACGAAACCAACATCTTCAGTGGCATCTTAAATTTTATCTGGATAATAAAAACTGGAAAATAAATAATTCTGCAAATCATGTTGCTGGTTGATCCTGTACAATCTCAAGTACCGTATATTCCGCCGTATAAGGCGACTGGGTGCATAAGATGACCCCCTACTTTCAGGCACCCGCAAGCCAGCTGAAGGCCTCCGCACTGCCGGGCTTTCGTAGTTTGAGCTCAGCGTCTTCCTCCTCCAGACCGCCAGCCAGACCTTACTAAGCCATCCCAGCGCTCATCCATCCACGTGCCCAGGCGAGGAGCGCCGAGGTTATCGATTAAAAGGCCGGCGTCTGCGCTGGTGGTGGCGCGGCTTTTTGCTTGGCGGCGTTGTTTTTTCTTTTCTTTCATTTTTTTGGTATTCCCGGCGTATAAGATGACCCCCAATTTTTGAAATAATTTTTTGGGTTTAAAAAGTCGTCTTATACGTCGGAAAATACGGTATGCCCGCTCAGGATAAAACTGAATTCACAATCCCTTTATTTATGTACATGGTATTTTTTTTTCTTCCTCTGCACCCATTTTCTCTCTCACACACAAACTATAATTATCATTTATAACAATCTCGGTGACAATAGCAGAAGCTACTTGTAAGCCTGATTCCAGCCCAAGGGACATTTCAGTTGTGGACAATAACATGCCTGAAGAGCAGAGTTACGTCTTTCTCAGACTATAAGCAGCCCCATCCATTGAGCCTTTGCCCCTTACAGGGTGGAAGCGTTAAAGTCCAGGTAGTCCTCAACTTACAACCACAAATTTCTATTACTAAACAAGGTGGTTGTTAAGTGAGCTAATGTAAGAGAAAGAGAGGCAGAGCCTGGGGATGGAGTCAAGAAAGGAATTAGCCTGGAATCATCAGGTTGTCACAAGCGGCCTTAGTGCTGACTATTAATTGACTAAATTCTTGTTTATGAGCAATAAGTCAGCTTAAATGGAACCTAACATGTGGTCTTGATGCTTCATGCCCGACAGTTGCACCTGGTTTTACAATGTTTTTTTGCCAGAGTTATTAATCTCAATCACTGCAGTTGTTAAGTGAACTCTCAGCATGATAGGCTGGGGAATTCTGGGAGTTGAACTCCACAGGTCCCTAACAGTGGTCGGTTCTGTGGACGTGGCTTTGTGGGTGTGGCAGGGCTAGGATACTGCAAAATCCCCATTCCCTCCCCACCCCACTAACCTGCTTTCCAGCTCCATTCTCCTGTTCAGGGCAAGAAAAGAAGATCCGCCGGTAGGAAGCAGGGGCGGGGCCAGCCTATTTGCTGGTTCTCCGAACTACTCAAAATTTCTGCTACCGATTCTCCAGAACCCGTCAGAACTGGCTGAATACCACCTCTGGTCCTCAGGTTGCCAAGGTTGGTCTTATACGATTGCTCAAGAACAGTTCAACAGTTGTGTGAATCCATTCTAAATACCCACCTGAAATGCCATTGAATTGGCTGCAGCCAAAAATATCCGCAGAGGCAGTCTGGCTTTGTAAGATCTGTGACTCCACAAGCGATGGGCACCCGCTGTCACACCCAGGGCACACACCAGGAAACATATGTATGCTGAAAACATGATGGAAAAATGAAAGAAGGAGAGGTTAGGAAAGCACCAAACCTCTGTGTGGTTATTAAAGTACAGCTCATACTATCAGTGCTTCTATAGCAGGGTATCAAACTTGATTTCATTGAGGGCCGCATCAGGGTTGTGTGGGTGAGACATGGGGCATGCCTGGGGGCATGACCAGCTTAACGTCACTCGTGTTGGGGTGGCTATGATGGCCGGAGTGCTCTGTCAGCAAAAATGGGCTCATTAGCTCTGCTTTCGGCTGAGCTGGCCTCCTGCAAATCTTTGGCAGAGGAAACGGAGCTCATGAGAGCCACATGCGGCCCTCCTGTGCTCCATTTTTGCTGGCAGAAGCACTGTAGGCTGGTCCTTCTCTGTTTCCAGGGCAGCCCCGTGGGCCAGATCTAAGCACCCTGCAGGCTGGATCCAGCCCACTGGCCTTGAGTTTGACACTCCGGCTCTATAGCCACAGCATGTAATACTTTGCTGGGACTTCTAATTTAATCCATCTAGCCTATTGAGTTCTCATAAAAACTGCAAATTTTTATAAAAATATAGAACCTGGCAACCAATTCTCACAGAACGTTTGAAAATTAGACAGTTTCACCTCTCATTAGCCATGTTTTCTTCCTCCACTCCAGAGGTGGGTTCCTACCAGTTGGGCCCAGTTCAGCCGAGTTGGTAGTAACTCAGTCGGACATGAGCCCTAAACGGTTCTATCCCCGCGGCTGCCATCTTGATTTTCTGCATGCGCAGAACATTCTTCTTTGCAAAAAATGATTTTTCCCCCTTTTCTAACATTGTGCGCATGTGCAGACCATTTTAGATGCAAATGTGCACACGTGTCTGGCATGAGTGTATGCGAATCAAACGCGTGTGCGCAAAATGTTTTGCATGCTGAAACCGGTAGTAATGCCGGGAGGACACTACCACTGCTCCACTCACTAGAAAATTCTCCATGCCTACCTTTCCCCCTCTAACGGAGGCAGAAAAAAATGGATGCTTTAAAGCAGGATTATTTCTTGACTCACCTAGAAATGTCCACCCACAACACATTTCCTCTTTCTGAGCAAGGAGCACAATGCCACGATGGCAATTCACAAGGCAGCTATGTTTTCTGCACTGAAAAGCTACCTCGTCATATTTCACAGGTGGTTCTCGACTTAGAACCAAAATGGGGGCCCAAATTCTTGTTGCCAAGCGAGTCAATTAAGTGAGCTTTGCCCCATTTTCATGACTTCGATTGCCACAGTTGCTAAGTGAATTGTTTCAGTTGTCAAGTTGGTAAAACGGTTGCTAAGTGAATCTCGCTTCCCCATCGACTTTGTTTGTCAGCAACAGAAAGTTTGAACTCGGTTGTGGTCGTAAGATGAAGCGCTATCTGTATTTTCCCTGTTTCTTTGCATGTACACCAGAGGTGTCAAACTCAAGCTCATTGAGGGCCGCATCGGGGTTGTGTTTGACCTTGGAGGGGCTGGGGGGGAGGCATGACCAGGGTGAACGTGGCCAGCATGACATTCGTGTCAGGGGTACCTGTGGTAGCGCAAGGGCTCTGCCCGCAAAAATGGGTTTGCAAACTCCGTTTCCAGCTGCGACAGCCTCCTGCAATCCTCTGCCAGCAATAACGCCACTCCATTTTTGCTGGCAGAGGCACCATGGACTGGTCCTTCACTGTTTCCAGGGTGGCCCTGCAGACCAGAACAATGCACCCCCAAAAAGATTGAGAAGTGGGGTTGCCAACCCTGACCCTACAAATGTTGGATTTTCTCATTTTAAATTCATACTCGTTTTAGAATAGAATAGAATACTTTATTGGCCAAGTGTGATTGGACCCACAAGGAATTTGCCTTTGGTGCATATGATCTCAGTGTACAGATAAATTCGTCAAGAACCATAAGGTACACCGCTTAATGATAGTCCTAGGGTACAAATAAGCAATCAGGAAACAATCAAAATCAATATAAATTGTAAGGATACAAGCAGCAAAGTTACAGTCCTGCAGTCATAAGTGGGAGGAGATGGGTGATAGGAACGCTGAGAAGATGAATAGTAATAGTAATGCAGCCTTAGTGAATAGTTTGACAGTGTTGAGGGAATTATTTGTTAAGCAGAGTGATGGCGTTTGGGAAAAACTGGTGTGTTCTATACCGTTGGTTTTTTTCTCCAAAAAATGTTTGTATTTTTTATTCTCTTACATATCTTTGAAGTATACATTCACATAATTGTTATTCTTCTTTACATTTGTCATTCTTATACATTTATTATTTCATTTTATAGGTTATAATATACAGTTTGGGTTGCTTTATTTACAATCCCTTCCGCCTGTTGTAACACCACCTTATTTTCCCTTTCTTTTCTCCCCCCCTTCTCTCCTTCCTTCCTTCTCTCCTTCCCCTTCCTTCTTCCCTTACCTTTCTCCTACTCCTACTCTTCCTCTTCCCCTACCTACCCTCTCTCTTTCTCTTTCTCTCCCTCCTCTCCTTCTCTCCTTACCTCTTTCTTCTTTCCCCCATCTTCCTTTCATTCTCTCCTCCTCTCTCTCTTTCTTTTTCTATCGTTGTTGGTGTCTATTTCAAAACTCATTTATGTTTCCTTGGGATGGTATTTACGCAAACCCAGATATAATTTAGTATCATTTCTTATTTCCTTACCTTCATTAATCAACCCTAGTTATGCCCCCCCACCTTTATATCTCGCTCTTGAATATATACTTATATATTTTATATTTTATACACTGTCGTTTTGAGGGTAAGAGTTGAAACAATTTATGTCCAGGATGTGAGGGGTCTGTAAATATTTTCACGGCCGTGTTTTTGACTCCTGCAGTGTTCAGGTCCTCAATGGAAGGCAGGTTGGCAGTAATTGTTTTTTTCTGCAGTTCTGATTATCCTCTGACGTCTGTGTCTGTCTTGTTTTTCCTTCTGATCTCTCGGTGGGCCAAGGAGAATATTAATTTGCAACATGGCTGATACAGTCTTAAATGCTTTATTTAAAAAACAGAGAAAGTACTGTAGTTTCTTAGCAAAGGTGTGCTAAAAGTTGCGCCAATTAGCAGGTTCCCAGGGACTGTCAAAGATCAAACCTAACCTAGTTATAAAAGGAACAAACTGCAATGATCTCAAAAGAGAGAGGGAGGGAGAGAGAGAGAGATAAAAATAGGAGGGATGAAATGAATCAGTGATGTGCTTCTGACAAGTTGTGGATTTGAAAAGGACAGGAGTTTATCTGTGGGCTTGTTTAAGACCTACAGTGCACCAGTTGCCCTGACAACGAGCAAATGAGGATTTTTGTAATCCTACAGAGGCTTCCACAGGGGTAATTTAAAAAAAGAAAAATTCAAGATGGGAGCCACAAGATAGAAGCCCTTGGGTTTTATTCGGACTGATGTGTTTTTGACTTGATGTTCTATGTTTTGAAGAAATGATGGTTTAATCCTGTTCCCCTTTGCAAACAGAAAATTAAAGCCTTCAAAAAGAAAAAAAAATATAGGTACCCGCTTTCCCTGAAAATAAGACCTCCCTGGATAATAAGCCCAATTGGGCTTTTGAGAGCATGCGCTAAAATAAGCCCTTCCCTGAAAATAAGCCCTCCCCAAAAATATTGCATCACAGCAGCAGCCAAGAGGTGACCACGCTCGCCTCCTCCTGCGCCTCAAAAATAATAAGACTTCCCCCCAAATAAGGCCAAGCGCTTATTTCAGGGTTCAAAAGAAAATAAGACCCTTTCTTATTTTTGGGGAAACACGGTAGTTCTGGACTCACAACCACAAATATCTGTTGCTAAGCGAGAGAGTTAAGTGAATTTTGCCCCATTTTATGACCTTTTGCCAACGTTCCAAGTAATGCATCCGTTGAAAGCAGAATTGCAAGGCAAGTAGATTCCTCAAAGAACAATTTATCGGATACATCATATTGGCACAACTGGTGAAAACCAACTCTGAAAGTTCCCGTGGTTTTCACCTAATTAAAAAGTGAAAGTTCCCCTCCTCCCCAAGTCAACAGTCAGATTGTTCAATAGAGGTGCAGCCTGGTTGCTTGGTTACTCTGCTCCTCCTCTTCCCCGCCACCTGTTGAAATGTCCTTGGTTCCCACAGTAAATTTTTTTTGTTTTGAGTACAAAACCACAGCTAACTATTTCCCCCCCACCGCTGGTCTTGTGGCAACTCTGAAGTAGTAAAGATGGCCTCAGCCAGGCTGGCTTCCAGGTTGACACCTTTCTTGCCACTGTGAATCACTGCAGCGGTTAAGTTAATAACATGGTTGCTAAATGAATCTGGCTTCCCCGTTGACTTTGCTTGTCTGAAGGTCACAAAAGAGGATCACGCGATCCCAGGACTCTGCAAAAGTCATAAATATGAGCCCGTTGGCAAGCGGCTGAATTTTGATCATGCGATCATGGGAATGCTCAGGTGGAAAACGGTCATAAATCACTTTTTTCAGGGCCGTTGTAACTTCAAACAGCCATTGAATGAATTGTTGTAAATCGAGAATTAGAACATTTTGTAAATCATCTTAGAAGAAGCTTTCATACCAGTGATGGATTCCTACCGGTTTGAACCAGTTTGGCAGTAGCTTGGTGGCCTGGCTCGCTGGAACCCAAACTGGTTCTCCTGGCAGCGCTGTAGGTGCCGCCATCTTGTTTTTTGCTTCTGCGCATGCCCAGAGCAATTTTAGTTGTACTGTGCATGTGCGCACAGCATGCATCAAGCGCACACATGCACGGGGCACATCCCTGAGCGAACCAACCAGCATTAGTCTCTGCCAGAACTCACCTCTGATTCATACCTCTGATCTAGTGGTGGGATTCAGCCGGTTCGCACCTATTCGAGAGAACCGATTATTAACTTTCTAAGCAGTTCGGAGAACCGGTTGTTGGAATAAATTTTATTTTGTTTTTTTCCACTTTACAGGGCTAATCCTGTAAGGAAGGCAGGAAGGAAACATTCTGGTGTTGTTTCTAGCCTAATCCTTATTGCCCTGCTTACAGAAACTGCCTCTCTGGTTAGCCCTTATTACATTGTAACAGCTAAGGTGAAGTGCCCATCGATGGTGATCACATTAATAGATTAGCAGATTAAGAGAGTTGGAAGAGACCTTGTAGGTCACCTAATCCAACCCCCGGCCCAAACCTACACCATTTCTGACAGATGGCAATCCAGTCTCTTCTTGAAAGCTTCCAGGGATGAAGCTCCCACAACTTCCGAAGGCAACTTCTGTTCCATTGGTTGATTGCTCTGTCAGAAAATTTCTCCTTGTTTTCAGATTGAATCTCTGCTTGATCAGTTTCCATTCATTATTCCTTGTCTGACCTTCAGGTGCTTTGGAAAATAGCTTGACTTCCCTCCCCTCTGTGGCAGCCCCTCAAATATTGGAAGACTGCTATCCTGTCTCCCCTGGTCCTTCTCTTCACTAGACTAGCCAGGCCCAGTTCCTGCAACCATTCTTCATATGTTTTAGCCTCCAGTCCCTCATCATCTTGGTTGCACATTATCCTAAGATGCTGCAACCATCGTAATAGCAATAGCACTTAGACATATACCGCTTCACAGTCCTTTATAGCCCTCGCTAAGCATATTTTACAGAGTCGGCTTATTTCCCTCAATAATCTGGGTCATCATTTTACCGACCTCGGAAGGATGGAAGGTTGAGTAAACCTTGAGCCTGGTGAGAATTGAACTACCAAATTGCTTGCACCCGGCAGTCAGCAGAAGTAGCCTGCAATACTGCACTCTAACCACTGTGCTACCACATGTTATATACTTGGTTGGCCAAGTGCATTAATAACAACAATGAGGCAGTAACAGGAAAGAGGTTTAACACTGCCATAAGAATAGTTAGGTGCAGCAAATGCCTGAAGTCTTTAGAGATGGATATTTTGGACACATTTAAAAAGATTGGGCCAATCTATTCATAAACAAAACATTTTCAGCTCCAGCAGATGGGATTTAGAATTTGCATTCCCCCCCACCCAAATTCTAAGAACAGGACATGACCTCCAAGATATAATAGTGTTGGAAGAAATATCTATCTGGTTCAGTTCCAAAAATCCATCCATTCTTAAGCCAAGGGATCGGCCACCCCAGAAACATTCTTCTGTCAGTAAAGTTTTTGGAATCAAAATAAACCTTCTTTCCTTGCATCTGGTCAACCTCCATTTTATTTCCAGCGCCTTTCTCCCAGCTTGGAACCAAACTGGATTTTTCTTCCAACAAAATGCAAGATGCCATTACTAACCCTGGAACTGTTCCCAGGTTGCTGAATGTAGCTAATGCTACAAATCACACAATCGATGTTTAATAATCAAGTTACTTGACGAAGGTCAGGTCCTTGGCTTTGAGAAGTGCATTAAAGATCTCAGCTTTCATTAATATTTGGGATAAAGCAGAGGTTGACAAACAGCACAAACTAGAATCCTGATATTGGTGATTTATAAGGTTTGGATTCCTTTTAGCTTGCAAACTGATGAACCCAAGAAATGTGCAATTTGTAGACATGTCAAAAATCACAAACATTTGTCAGTGTAGAACAGGGGTGTCAAACTTTCCAGGGTGGCCCCGCAGTCCAGATCTAAGCATCCCACGGGCCGGATCCGGCCCACGGGCCTTAAGTTTGACATCACATTTTGTTACCACCAGTTCACCTTGCGTGCGCCCAACCTTCCGCGCATGCGCCAGGCCTAAAAAATATGCCTAAATAGGACAGCATACACCTGGGGTGGATGGGTTCAGCCAGTTTGGACCAGTTCACCCTCGATTTCCATTACTGGTTCAGGTGAACTGGTCCGAACTGTCGGAATACCACAGTGGTGGGTTTCAAAAATTGTTCGAACCTACTCTGTGGGTGTGGCCTCCTTTGTGGGAGTGGCTTGCTGCCCATGTGACCAGATGGGAGTGGCTTGCTGCCCATGTGACCAGATGGGAGTGGCTTGCCGCTCATGTGAAGATGCCAACGGCACTTGTCAGAACCACCTTAAATTACCTCACACACAGCACTGGCATGCATAAGAATAGGATGGAAACTTGTTTTTTAAAAGGCATCTTTGGTTTGCGTTAAAACAACTTCAACACACGGAATGTTCTGATTGCACCACAAACGCAGTAGTCGTCCTTCCCTTTCACAGAGGCACTGAGTTTTATAAATATGAGCATGATAGTGTAGAATAATCATATCCAAGGACCAGTGGTGGGTTTCATAATTTTTTGGAACCTCTTCTGTAGGTGTGGCCTGCTTTCCGGGTCCACTGGTGGAACCTCTTCTAACCGGTTCGGTAGATTTGACGAACCAGTTCTACCGAATAGGTGCGAACTGGTAGGAACCACCTCTGGAATACCACCTCTGTCCCTGTACAGGACATGACTTAAAATGAGTACTGTTCAGTCTAGGTTTGCTCAAACAGCTTAAAGTTTTGCTTTATGTTGTTCCCTTGGGCATCACATGTCAAAAATTGGCTTGCTCTGATTGGACAGGGATGGCTACCATCTTCATTTGACCCTCCCCAGGAATGTTTAATAAATCCACGGTCTGACTAACTAACTTCTAACTTCAAAAACAAATTGCCTCAGGATACGCCAATGGATATACAGGCCACTTATTATACAGACGCACCGGAGTATAAGACGCACCAGGATTTTGAAGAGGTAATTTTTTTAAAAAAAAAGGGTTTTGCACTCTGCAGACCTCTCAAACCCTCTGCACGCCTCATTTTTTTTGTGAAAAACAGGGCATGCAGAGAGTTTGAGAGGCCTGCAAAGTGCTTCTGCAGGCTGAGGGGGGGGGCAAACATGAGGAAAAACATGCCTGTTTTTGCTCGTTTTTGCCCTCCCCAGGTCCCAGGAGCACTTTGCAGGCCTCCCAAACCCTCTGTATCTGGATTTTTGCGAAGGGGGTGGGATTTCAGGAGGCTAAAATTGCTGTATTCAGTGTATAAGATGCACCCAGATTTTCTTCCTCTTTTTGTGGTGGGAAAGGTGCGTCTTATACTCTGAAAAATACAGTAAGTAGGATTTATTCTTGATTTTCTCTCTCCCTCTCTGTCTCTCTGTCTCTGTCTCTCTCCCTCCCCCTCCCTCCCTGGATAAAAATGCATCATTTGCCTAGTTTCTGTTCTCTTAATAAGATTTTGTTTCTGTCCTTATGCTAAGGGTGACGAGTATGCAGTAATCTGATTGCTTGCATGTTTTCCATGATGAGGTTTGCAATACTCTGAGAGGCAGCCTGCCAAAATTAATTGTGTAGCAGAGGGACAAGCTGCCTATGGGTAATGAAATCTCCGCTCCCAAATTTGCAGAGGAAGCTTAGCTGTCTTTGTAAAGGAAAGAAAAAAGGAAAAAAAAAATCCTAGCTTAACATTTCAAAAAACTCTATACAATGAAAGACTGATACATATATGAATACTTTAGAACTTGTTTTAAAATGGATAAGGATAACAATGAATTTATGTATACTTGATAGAGGATTGGGGATATAATGTATAACCCTAAGAATATATTACAAAGATATCTTGTTGATAAATAATTTTAACAAGGAAGTAATTAAAAATTGGTATATATGTGAAGTGACTATTTAGAATACCTTGTTGAAAAATGAAGGAATAACATCTTTGTCTTGAATGTATGATGTACAAGGACAATAATCAACATTACATAAGCATACTCGATAGTTGATTGGTGAAATTATACATAATTGAAAACAGTGATATACAAATATAAATGGTTGGTAAATCTCTTTCATATCGGATCTGTGATTATATAAAGGTATATTGTTATTAAACAGATAATCAAGAATGTAAGGGAATTAGGTTTATTGAAAAAAAAATTAATTGTAATTGAATATACATTGTACAATGAAAGTGAGGTATTTAGTTATACTAGATGAAAAATCTGTGATTGTAAATGTAATTGAGAATACGGATCCAAAAACACTTGTAACCAAACGACATGCTGTATGTAATGGAGGAGATTGGGTTTTTTTTAATATTGTTTTTTTTATTTTTATGTTTAAAAATAAAAAATAAACAGATTGCAAAAAAAAAAAAAGAAGAAGAAGAAGGCCGAAGTCAGCTGGCCAGCGTGTGCATGCGCACTGGCCAGCTGACAGGGCAACACCTTGCGTGCCCTGACAAATGGTTCCGGTTCACCGACAAAACCGCGAATCCCTTTTCCGCGCCGACCTAACCACGGAGGGCAAATCCGCGCCATCCGAAGTGCTAAGCAAAATGCGACCCTAGCGCGCCGACATAACCGCGGAGGGCAAATCCGCGCCTTCCGAAGCGCTCAGCAAAATGCTTTTACTAGCATTCAAAAGCTAACCCTAACCCTAACCCTAACCCTAAACATAACGCTAACCCTAGCCCTAACCCTAACCCTAACCCTAACCCTAACCCTAACCCTAACCCTAACCCTAACCCTAACCCTAACCCTAACCCTTACCTTAACTTAAATCGGCTTTCTGTCGCCACGCTGTTGTAAAGCACCCTTCTGTCGCCGCGCTGTTGTCGCCGCGCTGTTGTCACCGCGGTGAGGACGTTGCAGTTTTAGCAACGCGGTTTTGTCGGCGCGCTTTTGTCAGGTTACGAATGGTTCCGCATGCCACCTGTGGCACGCGTGCCATACGTTCGCCATCACAGGCATAGAGGTTTAGAGGTTTATTAACATTTATAGGCCGCCCTTTTCCCTGAGGGGACTCAGGGCGGCTTACATAAAATCAAGGGAGGGGAGCCTAAGCGCTATGTGCTTAGAGCTCAAAGCATTGTTAGAGACCACACACACCAGTGGTGGGATTAATCTTTTTTTACTACTGGTTCTGTAAGAACCCCCTCTGCTTTGTTCCCTATGCCATCTGTCTGGTAAGCTTGCAAGATTCATTTCTCTTACCATGTGCATGTATACATCCGAACGAGACTGTATTGTTTCTCTGGGTGATATAACATATGTGGGTGTATGCATAATTTTGTACTTATTTATTTATTCTGTCAGGCTCATGTAGTGGATATCGGAGGTGGTGACCATTTGAGAGCTGCATGCAACGAAATATTCATTTAAATGTATGCCGATTGGTGTGCATTCAAAGCGACAATAATGTTCTTCTAAGTTCTCAGTCTAAGGGTCACCTTGAGCCAGTCCTCTCACAGAGTTGTTGTGGGGAAAATAAGAGAAGGAAGGCGTATTTCTAGATATGGTTTGCTGCCTGGAATTGTTCATAATAAACAAACAAAATTTAATCCTGAAGCTTTCTTCAGAGGAGATTATTTTTGACAGTATTTTAAAACAAGTGCCGCCAGCTGTTAAACATTCCATTCCCCCACTACTGAGTATGACTTTAAACTCCCATTATTCTGAGCCATTCAGCCATTTTAGGATGGGAATGCTAGGAGTTGAAGTCCACACATCTAGAGAAAATGGGGCTATCTCAGAAGTGGGTATCTATGACTCTTTAGGGGGGGTTGCTCCTGGTTCGGCCCGGATCGGGCGAACCCATAATAGTGGCGGTGGGAGGCTTCGCCTACCCGCCCAGACGCTTCTGCGCATGTGCTGGAGTACCGTGCACGCATGAGCAAATCAGTAGTAAAAAAATGGAAACCCACCACTGTTTATGACCATGCTGGCTCAGGAATTCTGGGAACTGAAGTCCACAGGTCGTTAAAGAGGCCACAATTATCCACCCCCTGCCTAGGCAGGAAACCTTATACCGTTTCAGACAAATGGCTATCGAACATCTTCTTAAAAATGTCCAGTGTTGGAGCATTCACAAATTCTTGAGAAAAGTTATTCCACTGATTAATTGTTCTCACTGTCAGGAAATTTCTCCTCAGTTCTAAGTTGCTTCTGTCCTTGATTAATTTCCATCCATTGCTTCTTGTCCTGCCTTCTCCTGCTTGTCCTGATTGGTATGACAGCCATCTCATCCAGAGGCATCCCTCAACATAACCTTCTTTTCAGGGTAATGGTTTGAGGTCTTGTGAGGAGAAAAAACTCATGAGAAATTATAAAGGAGAGCTACGGAGCAATAAAAATATTTTCCCTACTGGGAATAAAAAAAAATATTGGGGGCTGGATGGATGAAGGAAATGAATCAAATATACCGAATTTCCAAGGAAATCTCATTTTGCATTGTAAAACGAAGCCTTGGAAAGGCTTCAGGCCAAACAGTGATGAATGAACTTGATAAAAAAAAAAATATGTATATAGTCTGTATTCATTTCTGTGGAACCAGATGGCAGTTCTCCATAAAACCATAGCTAAGAAAAACTACAATGCAAAGTATCATCTTTGATTTCTTGTGTATTTCTCCAGAAATGGAAAGGATGTTCTTTTTTTTTTTTATAAAGACATACAGGAAATAATTTTAGGCCTTGATAAAAATGTTTGTCACGAAAATATTTTGCAATCTGGGAAAGAAGTCGGTGTTATCTCGTCCAGCGTATTCTGTCAGACACGATGAAGGAATTATGATGTAAATCCCTGGATTAGAAAAAATGTAACATTAAAATGTATGTGGAGGCTATTCCAGTTATCTGAAAAAGACAGCTTGTGTGGTTCAGTGGGCCCTGCGCAGAGTAGTTATTTTTATAAGCTCTGAGGTTGATACAGTTAAGCTTATGCTCCATGGACTTGCCTTTGTAATCTTCTGATGCTATTTAAGCATGTTCAAACCCATGGAGGATTTTTCATTAAAGGAGACAGACAGACAGACAGACAGAGGGAGAGAGACAGAGACACACATAGAAAGGGAGAGAGACACAGAGAGAGACAAAGACAGGACAGAGAAAGAGACAGACAGAGACAGAGAGAGAAACAGACAGACCGAGAGAAAGAGAGACAGACAGAGAGAGAAAGAGAGAGAGGGAGAGAGGGAGAGAGACACAGGCACACAGACAGACAGAAAGAGAAAGACACAGAGAGAGAGACAGACACACAGAGACAAAGAGAGAGACAGAGAGAGAAACAGAGAGACTGAGAGACTGAGACAGAGAGAGAGTGACAGAGAGAGAGAAAGAGAGACAGAAACTGAGACAGAGAGAGAAAGAGACAGAGACAGAGAGAGAGGGAGAGAGACAGAGAGAGACAGAGAGAGGGAGAGATACAGGCAGAGAAACTGAGACAGAGAGAGAAAGAGAGACAGACAGAGAAACTGAGACAGAGAGAGAAAGAGAGACAGACAGAGAAACTGAGACAGAGAAAGAGAGACAGACAGAGAGAGACATACAGAAAGAGAAAGAGAGAGAGGGAGAGACAGACACAGAGAGACAAAGAGAGAGACAGAGAGAGAAACAGAGAGACAGAGAGACTGGGACAGAGAGAGAGTGACAGAGAGAGAGAGAGAGAAAGAGAGACAGAAACGGAGACAGAGAGAGAAAGAGATAGAGAGAGACAGAGAGAGAAGGAGAGATACAGACAGAGAGACAGAGGGAGAGAGACAGACAGAGACACAGAAAGAGAGAGGGACAGAGAGAGACAGACAGAAACAAAGACAGTGTGAGAGAGAGAGAGAAACAGAGAGACAGAGAGAGGGAGAGAGACACAGACAGTGAGAGACAGAGAGAGAAATAAAGAGAGAGAGACATACACAGCGAGAGACAGACAGAGAGAGACAAAGACAGAGACAGTGATAGAGAGACAGTGACAGAGAGAGAAACGGAGAGACAGAGAGATTGAGACAGAGAGAGAGAGAGAGACAGACAGACAGAGAAACTGAGACAGAGGGAGAAAGAGAGACAGACAGAGAAACTGAGACAGAGAGAGAAAGAGAGACAGAGAGAGAGAGAGACATACAGAAAGAGAAAGACACACAGAGACAGACACACAGAGACAAAGAGAGAGACAGAGAGAGAAACAGAGAGACAGAGACTGAGACAGAGAGAGAGTGAGAGAGAGAGAGAGAAAGAGAGAGAGAGAGACAGAAACTGAGACAGAGAGAGGAAGAGACAGAGAGTGACAGAGAGATACAGACAGAGAGACAGAGGGAGAGATACAGACAGAGAGACACAGAAAGAGAGAGGGACAAAGAGAGAGACAGACAGACAGAAACAAAGACAGTGATAGAGAGAGAGAGAAACAGAGACAGAGAGAGGGAGAGAGACACAGACACAGACAGTGAGAGACAGAGAGAGACATAAAGAGAGAGAGACATACACAGCGAGAGACAGACAGAGAGAGACAAAGACAGAGACAGTGATAGAGAGACAGTGTCAGAGAGAGAAATGGAGAGACAGAGAAACTGAGACAGAGAGAGAAAGAGAGACAGACAGACAGAGAGGGACAGAGAAACAGAGAGAGACAGAAAAACACACAAAAAGAGAGAGGGACAAAGAGAGAAAGACAGAGACATTGATAGAGAGACAGAAAGACTGAGAGAGAAACAGAGAGAGAAACAGAGAGACAGAGAGACTGAGACAGAGAGAGAAAAAGAGAGAGAGACCACTGTTCTTAGCATCAGATGAGGATGAAAAGATTGAAAGAAATTTTACAGTGCTTCGAAAACTCCAGACAATAACAGAACATTTATGAACTCGCTCGAATAATAGATTTTGCAATGTTTCAGGATAGCTTTCCGTGTTCTCGACTTGATTCAACATTTAGACTATTATTTCCGACAAGAGAGTCCCTGTTTATTTCCAGATTATTCCCCCCCCACCCCCCCAAGCAGTGCAAAAGAAAGAAAGAAAGAAAGAAAGAAAAGGCAGGAACTTCGATCTCATTAAGTGAAAACCGAGCTTTTTTTGCTGTGGTGGGTTGCAGCCTACCGAGAGCTATGATCTAAGATCAATTGTACAGAGATGGCGCAGCAAAATCAGCGTCTCCAAGGGGATCAGAGAACAAAAGCTCAATTATATATTTTTTTTTTCATCACAGCCAGCCACAAATGAGAAGAAGTTGCAACAAACAGGCTTTAAAAAATGTGACTTTCTATTGCGGTTTCAATTTAGGGATGTCTCCTTTGAAACATGTTTTAATTATTTTAAACATGCACTTATGGACTTAAACATAAACAACGTAGAAATATGATGTTCCGATTGCAAGCACAGCCACAGGAAAAAATGAAACAGAAGCAGCTAACAAGAAGGAGTGGAGACGGGGGACACAATTGTTACCCAGGTAACATCTGAATCAGAACCAAATTAAAAAGCATCCTATCGCTTTCAAATGTGTCAAATTACAAGCTCCATCCCACCCAGCAGCTCTGCAGGCAATCCAAGTTTGCATGGCTTTGCAATTTCTACATGGTCTCACTGGAGCCAGAGAAAAGACTAATTCACTTGCCACAAACCCGATTGGAGTTTGTTTGAAGCTTAGTTGGTTGCACAGTCTGAGCCAATCATGGCTTATTCCATAAATCACACATAGTGAAGCATGGCTTAAACACATATGAGGGTACCAATCACAGGTGGTATTCACTTATTTTCCCTACTGGTTTGCAAATGTGAGCGCGCCCATCCACGCATGCGCTCGACCTTCCATGCACGCCCTTTGGCTTGAAAATGTGCCTAAATAGGACAGCATACAGCCTGGGTGGGTGGGCGAGGCCACCCGCGATTTCCAGTACCGGTTCGGGCAAACCGATCTGAACCGTCTGAATACCACCTCTGGTACCAATAGAAGAGAATATTTGTAGCTTGGGGATAAACAGAATAGAATAGAATAGAATAGAATAGAATAGAATAGAATAGAATAGAATAGAATAGAATTCTTTATTGGCCAAGTGTGATTGGACACACAAGGAATTTGTCTTTGGTGCATAAGCTCTCAGTGTGCATAAAAAGACAAGATACATTCATCAAGAATTTTAAGGTACAGCACTTAATGATAGTCATAGGCTACAAATAAACAATCAGGAGACAATCAATATCAGTATAAATTGTAAGGATGCAAGCAGCAAAGTTACAGTCATACAGGCATAAGTGAGAGGAGATGGGTGACATGAAGGATAAGAAGATTAATAGTAATTGTAATGCAGACTTAGTGAACGGTTTGACAGTGGTGAGGGAGTTATTTGTTTAGCAGAGTAATGGCATCCGGGGGGAAAACTGTTCTTGTGTCTAGTTGTCTTGATGTGCAATGCTCTATAGTGTCGTTTTGAGGGTAGGAGTCGAAACAATTTATGTCCTGGATGCGAGGGGTCTGTAGATATTTTCACCGCCCTCTTTTTGACTCCTGCATTGCACAGGTCCTCAATGGAAGGCAGGTTGGCAGCAATTGTTTTTTTCTGCAGTTCTGATTATCCGTTGACGTCTACGTCTGTCTTGTTGGGTTGCAGAGCCAAACCAGACAGTTATAGAGGTGCAGATGACAGACTCGATGATTCCTCTGTAGAACAGAATCAGCATCTCCTTGGGCAGTTTGAGCTTCCTGAGTTGGCGCCGAAAGAACATTCTTTGTTGTGCTTTTTTGATGACGTTTTTGATGTTAGGTGTCCATTTTAGGTCTTGAGCTACGTTAGAACCTAGAAACTCGAAGGTCTCGACTGTTGTCGATACTGTGTTGTCTAGTATTGTAAGAGGTGGTAGTAGGACTTTCTCCTAAAGTCTACCACCATTTCTAGGGTTTTGAGTGTGTTCAGTTCCAGATTGTTCCGGTCGCACCACGAGGCTAGTTGTTCAACCTCCCGCCTGAATGCAGTTTCATCGTTGTCTCGAATGAGACCAATCACTGTTGTATCATCTGCAAACTTCAGTAGTTTAACAGAGGGATTGTTTGAGATGCAATCATTGGTATACAGAGAGAAGAGAAATGAAGTGGAGAGTAAATGGTAGGGTCCTTGATGCTCTCTGAATTTGGGAGTTTTCCTGCAGATGTTTCATGACCCAATTAGGTAACACATTCAGTGATAAGCACTGAAGCATTGAGGATGTTACCTAGTAAGGTAATTAGATGTCTGCAAGAAAACAACCAAGCTCACAAAACACCAGGAACAGCAGAGTTCACATAATATGGTTATGTGAGCCGTAGTTTAATAAGCCAGCTTTCCTTAACCTAGTATCCTCCAGATGTTAGCTCCTAGGAATTCCAAGTAGAATAATCTCTGGACACATCAGTTGAAAATATTGGGAATTAAGGTCAATATGCTTGGAAGATGTAAGACTGGGAAAGGATACTACTGTGCTAAGTCAAAATGTGGCTTGTTTTATTTTTGAGATTTAATAGACTCAATGCCTCTAATCATTCTGGTTTGCAAATCATAGTTTATGGCTGTGTGTATGATTCCTAGCTGTAATTTATTCAGTAAACCAGGACTTCAGTAAACCAGGACTTAAACATCACTTACACACATATATGAGACTCTTTGAGTACGGCATTAATATATCATTAGTTTTTTTTCATAAGCAGAAGGAGAAAAACATCTTGTCTTATTAGCAATTAGGCTCAGAATCATCTTGTAGGGGAGATGGGCAGCGTAGAGTGAAAATAGACAAAGTAATAGAAAATGAAGAAACGAAAGTGCTCTGGGATTTTAGGCTTCAAAAAGACAGGCACCTGCGCCATGGCATCCCAGACTCAACAATTATCAATAAGAAAGACCAAAACATCTGGACAGTGGAGCTGGCAGTACCTGGACAGAGTAGAAGAGGAGAAAGAACCGGAGAAAATAACCAAATACAAAACAACAACAACAACCCTGCAAATAGAAATAGAACGACTGTGGCAAAAGAAGACCAAGGTACTACCAGTAACAATGGGAACATTGGGCGCAATCCCAAAACAAGACCTTGAAGACCATTGGAATTGACAAAATCACCATCAGTCAATTGCAAAAGGCAAACTTTACTCAGAACAGCTTACACCCTGCGATGATCCCTCTCTAACACTATCAAACATCCGTCTATCTGCCTATCCCTGGTCTGCTTGGGAAGGACTCGGTAGGGCCAAAATGCCAAATCTGGTCTGAATATCTGGCTGTGACGGACCAGAATGGTTGGTTGAATGAATGAATGAATGAATGAATGAATGAATGAACGAACGAACGAATAAATAAGTAAGTAAGTAAGTAAGTAAATGTTTTTTACGCCTTTATACCAGTGGTGAAATTCAAACTTTTTTACTACCGGTTCTGTGGGCGTGGCTTGGTGGGCGTGGCTTGGTGGGCGTGGCTTGGTGAGTGTGGCAGGGGAAAAATACTGCAAAATCTCCATTCCCTCCCCACTCCAGGGGAGGGATACTGCATAATCTCCATTCCCTCCCCACTCCAGGGGAAGGATACTGCAAAATCTCCATTCCCTCCCCACTCCAGGGGAAGGAAACTGCAAAATCTCCATTCCCTCTCCACTCCAGGGGAAGGAAACTGCAAAATCTCCATTCCCTCTCCACTCCAGGGGAAGGATAGTGCAAAATCTCCATTCCCACCCCACTCCAGGGGAAGGAAACTGCAAAATCTCCATTCCCTCTTCCACTCCAGGGGAAGGATACTGCAAAATCTCCATTCCCTCTCCACTCCAGGGGAAGGAAACTGCAAAATCTCCATTCCCTCCCCACTCCAGGGGAAGGAAACTGCAAAATCTCCATTCCCTCTCCACTCCAGGGGAAGGATAGTGCAAAATCTCCATTCCCACCCCACTCCAGGGGAAGGAAACTGCAAAATCTCCATTCCCTCTTCCACTCCAGGGGAAGGATACTGCAAAATCTCCATTCCCTCTCCACTCCAGGGGAAGGAAACTGCAAAATCTCCATTCCCTCCCCACTCCAGGGGAAGGAAACTGCAAAATCTCCATTCCCTCCCTACTCCAGGGGAAGGATACTGCAAAATCTCCATTCCCACCCCACTCTGAGGCCAGCCAGAAGTGGCATTTGCCGGTTCTGCGAACTACTCAAAATTTCCGCTACTGGTTCTCCAAACTGCTCAAAATTTCTGCTACCGGTTCTCCAGAACCTGTCAGAACCTGCTGGATTTCCCCTCTGCTTTATACCTAACAAGACTATGGTTAAGAGTGAAATTACAAAGATCCAGGTTGTCCATGGTTTCCTCAGATTGATCTACTTTTATAGCTGCACGCTGACATTTGACATTCTGCTTTTATGCACACGACGCATACAAGCCAAGTCTTTCAGTAAGAGTTTGGAGTGTCTCAAATTTCTTCTTTTGGAATGGTACGGCTTTTCATTCAACGTTGACAATGGTGTCGCAACAACACGACACCTGTGGCCACCTGGAGCTCTTGAAAGCTTATGCCTTTCAGTAAGGTTTGAAAGGCTGCACATGGATTTCTTCTGAAATTTGGCTTTCATAATTTAACACATCTCTCTGCATCTCAGTGAAGCAAATTCCAAAAGAAGAGAAACCCTGCCTGTTTTATGTGTTATTGTTCTCATGCACAAGCTCTCAACGTTCTTTATCTGCTTTTCTACAATAACCTTTGATCTTCTTTCCTCTCTGTCATTGTCCTTCAGCATCTTGGAAAATAGCCCAAATTGAAGCGATTCCAAACAAGATATATGGCCTGAACTGGACCCAGAACGAATGAATAAAAATATTTCTAGCCTTTGGGGGGGAAAATACGTTTTCTGTTAGGTCTAATTCACTCACGCAGCTGCCCCATCCTTTCTTTAAATTAATATAGGTCAGGTAAATTGCCTCATACAAGACGGAATGAATGTATTTCAGCTTTTGGAACTGTACATATAAATACCCGTCTCGACTCCTGAGAACTTGAAAGAAACAGCTCCCTGATGTTTTCTTGGCAACATTTTAAAAAGTGATTTATTTGCCCTTGTCTCTTTTGTAGGACAGAGAGAGAGAGGAACTGACAGCCCCAGAGTCATCCAGCTGGCTTCATACCTAAGGAGAGACTAGGTCACTTGGTCTCCTGATTTCCAGCCTGGTGCCTTAACCACTAGACCAAAGTCATAGACAGCCATGATCAATGCTTCTCACGTCCACTAATGGAGCCAAAGGGTAAGTGTTGGAATTCATTGTTGGATTGTATTTTTATGCAACAACGTCAGTTGTATTTAGCCAGTAGATGGCAGTGTTTACAAGTTTGGATCTATGGTATATACTCTATGCTCTTTGGTTTTAAGTAGAGTTTCTTGTTTCCTGTAACCAAGTTATATAGTTGAGCAGTAAAGCACATGGTGACTGTACTCTTTGTTTGCTCTGGGTGGACCCTTAACTTAATCAAAAAGGCACTGAAGCAGAAGTTTAACTCTTTCTTCATCTCTCTCCTCCATTCCCACTTCTCCAAATATACTAAGCAGCCACATCACCTGTAGCAATGACCATTTAATATGTCTCACATTTATGCAGCAAGGTTTCAGGAGGAGTCCTGATGGCACAGTGGTTAGAGTGCAGTATTGCAGGCCAACTCTGCCCACTGCCAGGAGTTTGATCCTGACTGGCTGGAGGTTGACTCAGTCTGCCATCCTTCCGAGATCAGTAAAATGAGGATCCAGATTGTTAGAGGCAATATGCTGATATCACCTGTAACAATGTCCAGTTAATTCTCACATTTATGCAGCAAGGAGGAGTCCTGATGGCACAGTGGTGAGAAAGCAGAATTGCAGGCAAACTCTGCCCACTGCCAGGAGTTCGATCATGACTGGCTGGAGGATGACTCCGCCTTCCATCTTTCTGAGCTCAGTAAAATAAGGACTCAGATTGTTAGGGGCAATATGCTGACATTGGGAAACCACCCAGAGAGTGCTGTAAAGCGCTATGGAGTGGTAAATACCGTATTTTTCAGAGTATGACGCACATTTTTCCCTCAAAAAAGAGGCTGAAAATCTGGGTGTGTCTTATACACTGAATACAGTGTATTTTTGCCCCTGAAACCCTGCCCCCTTCACCAAAATGGCCATGCATAGTCTTTAGAGGCTTCCAAAATGTTCCTGGGGGCTGGGGAGTGCAGAAATGAGCAAATAATGGGTCGGTTTTTGCTTGTTTTTGCCCCCCCAGCCCCCAGGAGCACTCTATAAGTCTCCTGAAGGCTATGCATGCCCCTTTTTTTGATGAAAAACAGGCCCGTTTTTGCAAAAATAGAGGCCGTTTTGGGGAGGTCTGCAGAGTGCAAAGCCTTTTTTTTTAAAAAAAATGCCTCTTCAAAATCTTGGTGCGTCTTATACTCTGGTGCATCTTATACTCTGAAAAATACGGTAAGTATAAGGACTATGGCTATATCCTCCAAAGTGTGCTACCTTTCAGTCATCAAATCTCACTGACAAAGACAGCTTTCTGAAATTGCATTTAAAAAAAATATGTCTGGGGAACTTTTCCAAGAATCAGTATTCAAGGGTGATGGATCTTTTGCCAAGATTAAAACAGGGGGGGAGAGTAACAAAGTGGTTCACCTTTTAGTCTCTAGAAACATTCCACGTAGCTTACAAATTATAACTCTCAACTGCTATAAGAACAAGTTCTTTTATCCAAGGTGGGAAAAAAAGAGATTTACTGCTTCCAAATGGCACTGATCCCTCATTAATAAATGATTTCCTTCCATTATTCCACCTCCACACCAGCCAATTCTGGATTTTTTTGGGCTAATCATTATTTCCCAAGACAAATGTGTTATTTCCCAGGAGAAAAAGAAAGATCCAGATAAAAAGTGTAGAGATGTAGAGTTATTTATGAGAATGGGATGAGAGATTAGAATGCGTTGTTTGCTCAGGAGGAAAACTATTATTATTGCAAGGGGGAAAAAAACAGGGGTTCATTAAATAAAATCAACAAAATTAAGACTCGTACTCTTGAGGAGCGAAGTTTCATTCACAAACCAAGATTCATTCGGAAATAGTTCTCCAAAAATTATTCATTCATAGTTTTTGGAAAAGGATGATAATTCCTGGGAAAGGATAATCCTTGCTATATACAAATCTTTTATTTCTTTGTGTCTTTATAAAACAGTTTTTCCATCTGATAACCTTCTGGCAGTTTACAAAACTATAGACAACATGTATCTTGCAGAATGTTTCCATATGCTAAACCTGGCATCTCATAACACCTCCTCCTCTTCAACCGATAAAAAGCTCAGTATAAATTGTTTTAATAAGAGAAGGAAAGAAATCCTACCACCACCATGACAGTAGAAAGGAAAATACTTATTCTAGTTTTGTTACTGGGTCGGTCAAGGTGTTTGATCTTGGGGGGGGGGAGTGTGTGTGTGTGTGCGGCCAGGGGCATAATCAAGGTGGGCGTGGCCAGCTTGACGTCACTCATCAAGGCTCCATCTTTTCTCGCGATGCTTCCTGCAGACCTTTGCCAGAAAAAATGGAACTCAGAGAGGTGGTGCGTGGCCCACCTGGTTTCCGTTTTGGCTGGCAGAGAGCTGCAGGAGGCTGTCGCGGCTGAAAATGGAGCCCGAGTGGCTCGCATGTGGCCTCCCTGAGCTCCATTTTTGTTGGCAGAGGGTTGCAAGAGGCCACCACGGCCAAAAATTGAGCCCAGGAGGTCCGCATATAGCCCTCCTGAGCTCCATTTTCACTGGCAAAAGCACCATGGGCCAGTCCTTCACCGTTTCCAGGGCAGGTCCGGGGGCCAGATCTAATCACCCCGTGGGCCAGATCCGGCCCCTGGGTCTTGGGTTTGACACCCCTGGTTTAGGCTCTTTATGACTTGCAAATCTCTGGATTTCAATGGTAGGATGGATCCCATCTCTAGCCTACTCTTACAATAAAAGCTGTAGTACCATTTCTTCACTAAAGGAGGAAGAAATCGACTCCAAAGCATCTGAAGTGACGAGTAAGACCCAATTCACACATTCAAAAATATGATATAGCCTTCCCTCTTTTCTACTTGTCCAGTCTTAGCCATGGAAAAGGGGGAAAGAAAAAATTTGCACACAGAAGAAACAAAGAACCAATGTAATGTTGCCCAGCTACAGACCTCTCATGTTTAAGAGAAGCCTTTAAGTGGTTTTTTTTACGCTGGCAAACAGTTGTGAGAAGGGAACAGAGAACAAAACACACCAGTTGTTTCACAATGGGGATACATACCCTGGGGTTATAAGTGGAACATGTTTTCAATCCACCCAAAAGGGAAATAGACTTTGCTTTGAAAATGGTATGGAGAGAGACCTAGCCAAGCATTTCCTCAAATGAGGAAGTTCTGAATCCTGATCTGCCTTCCCTGCAGGATTATTTTAGAAAAATATCCTATTCTGGGAATCTGGGCCATTTTGTACATATTTCCATTTGCTTTGTTTTGCCCGTCAGTTCTTGATTATTTCGTGCTTTATTTCCTGTCCCATCCTTATAATTTTGTTTGTAGAAACCTTGTTGAGTTTATATTAGTCTGCAGAGCATGATGGAAATAAGACCGAGCTAAATCTAGATATATTAGGTTTAATATATCTAATTAGATATATTAGTCATCAGCAGCAAAGGAAAGAAACACACAATTGTGATGTACAATCATATTCTCTTTGTACAGTTTGCACAGGATTAAATTTAGTCAGGCGTCACCGTTTAAATCACTTTTCATGTGAAATTTGGTTGGCAAGGTTAGCGCTGAATTAAATCAAATGCCTTGGCTGCAGATAGTACTCAGCAGCAAATTGAGTTATCTCCCTGTATTGTCTATAATTAAAGGATCTGGCAACGTAACAGGAACAATATTCAGAAAGAAGTACCTTTACCCCAGCTGCAGAAAATATATAGAAAAATATTTAATATTGCCATGGCTTGCTCCTTCAAAAGCATAAAAGCACAACTATTGAGAATTGCAATTATTCACTAGCTCTCCTCAATCCTGGAAGCCGCTACGGTGCTACCCTATAATTATTTACCTGGGAATAAATTCATTTAATTCAATGGGACTACTAAGTAGACATGTATAAGGATTTCACTATGGTTACACTCTTAGTACGCATCACAAAGTCAAAACTGGACAGGTGCTGGTGATTTTTTTTATTAAAAAAAAGCTTTCATGTAAGAACCACCTGCTAAAGGGGAAAAAAAACAACATCCTAATCTTGAAAGCAAGGGTCTAAAAAAAAATAGAATCTTACAAATCGGTGAGAACCACCTCATCTCGTGAGTTTTAAATATGGAAACAGGTTTCTTTATTATCACACTTTCTTACTAAAATTGCCTCTTTTCTCATAAATCTACTCCTTTATAATCCAAAATATTTTTATGAGGTGCTGTAATTTATTTACTTTATCAGGTTGCTTGTATATAGTCCATCCAAGCTGCCTCAAAGGGGGCGTTTACAAGGTCAATTCTTGCCGATTTGTTACCTTTGGGCTATTCTTTTGTCTAAATAATCCAGTAATTACCAGATTTAATCAGGATTCATGCTGTGATCAGGCCCGTTGATGAGTTAAAAACCAACTATTTTAATCTGTTAGGGAAAAGCACCAAAAAACAGATTAGGCTTATTTAACCTGGATGAATAAAGGGCAAGAGTTTGATTTTTTTTTTTCCTCTTCAAATGTTTCTAAAGAAGGCATGATATTTTTGGAACAAAACTGGAAGTTTCTAACCCACTGAATAATAATAGCCAGTCCTTTTGCACGAATAAGCCAAAATAACACCACCACCACCACCACCACCACCACCAACAACAACAACAACAACAACAATAATAATAATTCTACAGTAATGCTTCCCTCCCTTCTTAAGGCACCACATTATGAATGAAGTTTCCTGAGAAACAGACATCTCTGGAAAAAAAAAAACCAAATCGCATGAATTTCATGAAAAGAAGGCAACCTTCATGGAGGAAAATGCTTTTTTTTAAAAAACAAAAATGAAACTTACCCCAGATCAGAGTATACAAATGGGCCTTGGGAATGAGAAGAAGGGAATACACAGATCCACTGTGAAGCAGAGCCATTAAGATGACATTTTTCCACACAATGGGTTGCCTATGGTCCACTTTCTCCTTGATTTCGTCTTCTCTTGAGCCAAAGGGGCTCTCGGCTTGCCCATCGCAGGACATATCTGTCTCTCCATCACTCACATTCTTGGCTCCTAGCTTGGACATGACCACCGAAAAACCCCCCAACCCCTTAAAAAAAAACCCACCACCGCTCACTGGGTGGTGGATCTTCACGGAGTGCAAACGCCGGTACCAATTCTTGCTTTGATTGAAGGGCTGGAAAGGCAAGGGGGAGAAAGGGGGGGATGAAAGCTATCCTTCTCTTTTTGTTTAGGGATTAGGTTTCCTTTTCTCTCTCCCCCCCTCCCTCCCCTGCCTTTCTCCCTCCCTCTGTTCTCTTCCTTCCCAGGACTGCTGTTTAAAGCTACCTAGGGATGCGCGACTTCAAATCTAACAGCTGTTGCCAGCATATTATTTGTGCTGCTGCTGCTGCTGCTGTGGCAAAGCTGAACAACTCACAGTAACAGAGGATGAAAAACTGGGGAGAGGGGGGCGGGGGAGAAGGAGAGAGAAAGAGAGAGAGACACACACAGAGAGGGAGAAAGAATGGGAGAAAAACTCTGCATAGCTACAGCCAATCATATGCGTGCTCTTAAAGGGATCCAGAAGAAGGGCGGGATGGAGAGCAAGTACAGAATCCTTACCTTCTGCTGCTACGGTCGGTGGTGGTACCCATCGCTTAGGCTAAATGGACAGACATTCACCAGCACCGACAAAGGAGAATGCCAGGCAGATGTTCTGGCACAGCTGGAATCAGAGGGAGAGAAGACAGGGGGCTTGGGGATTAGGAGTAGTCAAGGCATTGTGGGGGGGGGGGGATTGGTGCGCAACCATGGTTACAACCAAAAGGGATTATTAGGGTGATCAGTGAAGCCAGATCCTGTAGGGGACAAGATTATATGTAGGTCTGCCAAAGGAGACATGAGTGGGATATACTATTTTTAGTAAGTTTTGAACCTTTCTACTTTGCAAGAAAGGCCTTTGCTATTAGGATCAAAGCAATCTCAATTCAGATGCAGAGATCTATCAGATCTATCTATCTATCTATCTATCTATCTATCTATCTATCATCTATCTATCTATCATCTATCTATCTATCTATCTATCTATCTATCTATCTATCTATCATCTATCTATCTATCTATCTATCTATCTATCTATCTATCTATCTATCTATCATCTATCTATCTATCTATCTATCTATCATCTATAATCTATCTATCTATCTATCTATCTATCTATCTATCTATCTATCTATCTATCTATCTATCCATCATCCATCCATCATCCATCCATCATCCATCCATCATCTATCTATCTATCTGTCTATCTATCTAACTATCTAACTATCTATCTATCTATCTATCTATCTATCTATCTATCTATCTATCATCTATCTATCTATCTATCTATCTATCTATCTATCTATCTATCTATCTATCTATCTATCTATCATCGTCTGTCTGTCTCTGTCTGTCTGTCTGTCTATCTATCTATCTATCTATCTATCTATCTATCTATCTATCTATCTATCTATCATTTATCTATTGTCTATATACACTATATTGCGAAAAGTATTCGCTCACCCATCCAAATAATCAGAATCAGGTATTCCAATCACTTGCATGGCCACAGGTGTATTAAATCAAGTACCTAGGCATGCAGACTGTTTTGAGAAACATTTGTGAAGGAATGGGTCCCTCTCGGGAGCTCAGTGAATTCCGGTGTGGAACTGTGATAGGATGCCACCTGTGCAACAAATCCAGTCGTGAAATTTCCTCGCTCCTAAATATTGTCAGCTATAATAACTGTCAGCTATATTATAACAATGTGGAAGTGTTTGGGAACGACAGCAACTCAGCCACGAAGTGGTAGGTCACGTAAACCTGTCCAACATCAGTGTGTGACCTCACAAATGCGCTTCTGGAAGAATGGTCAAAAACTCCCATCAACACACTCCTGAACCTTGTGGACAGCCTTCCCAGAAGAGTTGAAGCTGTTATAGCTGCAAAGGGTGGACTGACGTCATATTGAATCTTATGGATTAGGAATGGGATGTCACTTACAATAAGTTCATATGCGAGTAAAGGCAGGTGAGCGAATACTTTTGGCAATATAGTGTATCTATCTATCTATCTATCTATCTATCTATCTATCTATCTATCTATCTATATCATCATCATCATCATCATCATCATCATCATCATCATCATCATCATCATCATCAATGTATATTATTGTATAAGAATTCCAATGAAACAGTGAAGAATCAACATGCTATATCCATATTCCCCAGTTTAGGACTTCCCAATTGCATTGAACTATGATGATAAATATGTCATCAAGGTACAGTTGTAAGAAAAAGCATGCGAACCCCTTGGGATTACGTGGAGTTTTGCATGAATTGGTCATAAAATGTGCTCTGAACTTCATCTAAGTCACAACAATAGAAAAAACACAGTCTGCTGAAAATAATACTACACAAACATTAGATGTTGCCATGGTTTAATTGCAAATAACATGTAAACATTCACAGTGCAGGGAGGAAAAAGTATGTGAACCCTTGGACTTAATAACTGGTTGACCCTCCTTAGGCAGCAATAACCTCAACCAAACGTTTCTTATAGTTGCAGATCAGACCTGCAAAACGATCTGGAGTAATTTTGGACAACTCCTCTTCACAAAACTGTTTCAGTGTAGCAATATTCTTGGGATGTCTGGCATGAATCGCTCTCTTAAGGTCAGAGCACATTTTATGACCAATTCATGCAAAACTCCACGTAATCCCAAGGGGTTCACATACTTTTTCTTGCAACTGTAAATCCAATAGCTATATGGGCTCCAAGCCCAGAAAAGCTGATTTAAGCTGTTATGAAGCAGATAGATAAGGAGAGTAGCTGAAAATAATCCGTAATGCAAGATGTTTAATGGCTTTCTTCAACCCACGCACCTCCAAACATGTTGGACTACAGCTTCCACTGTCCAGGCTTCAAGGCAGTTGGAGGATTATCTGAATTATTGTCTGGGAAAGGAAATCCCATAGTTTATCTTTCAGTTTAAACGACATTGGAAGAACACATCTTGAATGGCTCATACTTCATGTTGAATCCAAAATTAATATACATTATTTTGTGTGTGTGTGCCTTCGAGTCAGTTTTTTATTCCTGTTGACTGCATGAGCTAGCTACCATATTATTAAAAAAAAAAAAGAGTTTGCATCAGGTTTTGGAATACTGTAATTTATAAACAAGCCTCCTTATTCGAGAGGAAGCCTTGCTGAACCTTAATGTGATTACTCAATTGCTCTTCGGTAGATTTATATAGATGGGGGTTCTTAATGTCTTACCCATTTTGTACATCCCACACTGCATTCATCCAACTTCCTTACTAAAGTCTATCTGATCCCACTGTCGCTTTAATTAAAACCTCAAATTGGATTAGACACGGATGAGCTGCTGCAAGAGAAGAGAATAATCAATCTCAATTATCAGAGAATGTGAAATATGTATATATTTTTAAAAAAGCATGTGGGAAGGAGGGAAGCAATCTGTTTCAGATGTCCTTGATGTCAGATATGAACCGATGTATAAGGTAGCTTTTCTCAATCTGTTGCTGACCTTAAGCTCCAGACTCTGTTCCCAGCAGATTGAAGAGGCTACTTTAACACAACACAGGAACAGTTTCATCTTGGTTGCTATTTGTCAAAATCAGACCAAGGTCAAAGGAAAAGCTGAAAGAAAAAGAGAGACAAAGAAGATTTCTCACAGTTCCATTAGCCTTCGCCCTGTTGTCTTTGTAACAAAAGGAACAATGAGCAGGAAATATGGACAAAATCCTCTTCCTCCCTACCTTTTCCCATGCCTCACAGAGCAGCCAGCTGGGGTGACCAATATACAAGAAGTTCTCGAACTACGACCCTAATTGAGTCCAACATTTCTGTTGCTAAGCAAGACAGGTGTTAAGTGAGTTTTGCCCCATTTGATGACCTTCCTTGCCACAGATTTTTAAGTGAATCACTGCAATTTAGTTAGTTAGTTAATTAGTTTGTCAAAATGTATGAGATAACAAGTATAAGTACAAACATGGACATGAACACAGGAAATGGGTACGAATAAATGGGGACAGTAGGACAGGGACGGTAGCAGTGGTGGGTTTCAAAAATTTTTAGAACCTCTTCTGTAGGTGTGGCCTGCTTTGTGGGAGTGGCTTGCTGGCCATGTGACCGAGTGGGAGTGGCTTGCCAGCCATGTGACTGGGTGGGTGTGGCCAACTTGTAAAATGTGTTGAAACTCACTTAACAACGGTCTTGGTTAGCAACCAAAATGTTGTCTCAGAAACTCTGGCAATTGAAGCACGCAAGTCTTAAAGTTCTCAATTTACAAGAGCCTTGCACTCTTAACCCTTTAGAAAAAAAACCCAGGGGTGTTCAAACTTGACAGCTTTAAGACTTGTGGACTTCAACTCCCAGAATTCCTCCTCTCGCTCTTCATCTTGATGATGGGCGGATGGGCAGGGGGGAGGGAGCTGGAACAGGTTCTAAACGGCACTGTAGATTTGTGGAACCTCTTCTATAGAAGAGGTTAGAACTGGCAGGAACCCACCCTTAGACGGTAGGCATGCTGGTGTGCTTATACACACCCCCTTTACGGACCTCATAGGAATGGGGTGAAGTCAACAGTAGATAGTTTAAGGTTAAAGTTATGGGGGTTTGAGGATGTAACAACAATGTCTGGGTAATGCATTCCAGGCGCTGACCACTCTGTTGCTGAAGTCGTATTTTCTGCAAGTTTACCTTGAGTTTGCATCTAATGTTTGCCCATGTATTATTGCAGTTGAACTTGAAGTAGTCATTGCCAGGTAGGACATTGTAGTGGCATAGTTCTAGGTTGTCCCAGCCCAAAATTTCAAGCCTTGTGGCATAAGGGATTCATAAATTACAGTAGTTGTTAAATTAGTGATACGGTTGTTAAGTGACTCTGGTTTCCCCCTTGACTTTCCTTGTAAGGAGGCCACAAAAGTTGATCACAAGACCCTGGAAGATCGCAGCTGTCTTCAATAGGAACCAATTTGCCAAGCGTCTCAATTTTGATCCCGTGACTATGGGGATGCTGCAATGATTGTGAAAAAACAGCCCTAAGTCACTTTTTTTCAATGCTGTTGCAACTTTGAACCAGATTTAATAAAACATAAAATGAACCCATTGGAAAAAGATGAATTGGCACCAAAAATTAAAAGTGCAAAACAAAATTTCTTGGAAAATGCGAATAAACCAGGAAGATGGTTGGCCTATACACTGAAAAAAGATACATCGATTCATAGATGAGAAAGGTGCCCTTCATTATCAGAATGAGGAGGGAAAAAACTATAATCAAAGAGTACTATGAGGAACTGTATGATAAGGAGAAAATTCTGGAAAATAAAATACAGCAATGTTTGGAACAATCTGAAGTCCCTAAAAATACCTGAGACAGTTACCTGTAGCTATTGAAATAATTCCTTGTGATACAATGTCCTTCAGAACAGCAGGATAGTCTCTAGACTGTAGAGAGGAATATGCCATCTGTGGTCATTCAGATACTGCTGAACTTCGGTTTCTAGCAATGTGATGGGAGCTGCAGGGACTTCAGCAAAGATATCTGAGTCCAGAGTATGAAATAGAAATGGGGAAATATGAGGATATGAGTATGTAGGGACCATCAAATGAAATTCTGCTTTGTCCAACTGGCACACACGGTTCTTTTTTTCAATGCACTGACATGACGGAGAAATGCAGTCGTTACACTGATGATGTTACCTAGTTTGGTAATGAGAAGTCTGCAAGGAAGCTGTTGCAGAAAATGACAGGCTTTAGACTTCTCAGGATACAGGAAAAGTTTATTTGGCAGCCAGGTTCAGAAAGCGAGCCCGTGGCTTAGCATTGCAAGTTCTGAACAACCTTCATTATCGAAGCACGCATTCTTATACATTCTCAAAGGCATTGCAACACGGAAACACTTAACTCATTTCTTAGTGGTTACCTTGAGGAGAAAACCTTATAAGGAGATGGGATCTTACTTCTCCTTTTGTTTATGGAGTACGTGTCATTAACAAACTTTAATTGAACCTTGGACTTTTGACATAGATTTTGACATCTTGTGGTTAGGCACTGGCTTCCTGTTCTTTTGCAAGTTGCAACTCTGCCTATGTGGCTTTAACATAGAAGTAAAGGGTCTCTAAGAGGTTGTCCAGCCTGACCCGGAAGGTTTCACACTTAATATCCAAATCTCACTTTATGTCTGCTTTAAAGCAACCAAGCTCAGGGAGCACTCAGGGACCCCGTAGCTCAACCCTGAGAATACAAATATTCTCTTCTGAAGGCAAGGTGAAAATTATAGGGCATTTCAGATGACGATTCTGCTCTAGTTCCGACTCAGCTCGGACTTCCATAAATAGAGGACATTGCTTCATTTTAAAACTGAGTTGACTTCTCTCCCCACCCACCCCTTGCTTTATTACATGATTTCTTCAAGACCCTGTAGTAATATCTGAGTAATAATAGCAAGGAATCACAGCCAGGGTGATATATATCTATATCTGTGTGTGTGTGTGTGTGTGTGTGTGTGTGTGTTTTATTTGTGCTGATAAATAAATAAAGGGAGACTAGTATAGATCTATTTCAAGCTATTTAGCTCTCATCAGCTAGCCATACTCCTACTGGGATTTGAACCTGTGCTGTATTGCATCTTAGGCAGATGTGTTAACCACTAAGCCACAGAGTACTCTACAATATATATATATACTCCACAGAGTATATATATATTGCCTAGTGACCAGATGGAATTTAGCTGGGTTTCTTTTTATCAAGGGATTGTAAGATTTATACACCTCTCTGTGCTTTGCTGCATATTTTCCCAATAACCTTATTTGACAATTGTTCTGTGCCTTTGCATTTCTTCCATTTTATTTTAGATTCTATTTTTTTCCTGCTTGGATTTTGTCTTCCTGGTTCAGAGATGCTGTGCTAAGGACCAATGGTGGGTTTCAATTTATTTTACTGCCGGTTCGCTCGTGCATGGGCGCACCACACTTCTGTGCATGCGCAGAAGCGTCCGGGTGGGTGGGTGGAGCCTCCTGCCAAGGTGGCGCAGTGGTTAAATGCAGCACTGCAGGCTGACTGCTAGATCAGCAGTTCAGCGGTTCAAATCTCACCGGCTCAGGGTTGACTCAGCCTTCCATCCTTCCGAGGTGGGTAAAATGAGGACCCGGATTGTTGTTGGGGGCAATATGCTGACTCTGTAAACTGCTTAGAGAGGGCTGAAAGCCCTATGAAGCGGTATATAAGTCTACTGTTATTGTTATATTATTGCTGCCGCCGCTACTCCTGCCCAATCCAGGGCGAACCGGCAGAAACCCACCTCTGCTAAGGACTCCTGCACAATTCTGCAGGTTTTTTTTTTTTCAAGGGCATTGTGTAGACAACATAGTGGTCTTTAAATTGCATTGGCCTATATTTACTTCTGGATCCAAGGGCCACTGGTAAATCACCTGTAGAAAGTTAGCAGCCACCCCTCTCCTATAAGAATGAAATATTTTGAGATATATTAAAAGGGCAGAATATTATATTTCCCTAAAGGAGAAACATGCTCTTGGGAAGCAGCCCCCAGCAGGACTGGGACAGCCTGTCTACAAGACTGAAGACCTTCAGCTCCAGGGTGATGGGATTAGCCCTCATTCAAGAACCAGAATAAATCCATTAAGACACAATAGGAATTGCCCAAACACTCTTTTGGGACACAAGCCTTTTGATTACATCATCGCCTTCCAAGCTTCAACCAAACCTGGGAGCTCAGACAAACATGACTCCACATGACCCCATGGGAGCCTGACAACAGCCAATAGAATACATGCTCTTGCCACAGGAACAGGAAGCTCAAGTTCAAAGCCCAGAGAAGGTATAAATAACCCTCACTCCCCACTCCATGTGTTCAGCTGCCCAGGACCTCAAACCCATGTGGTCTTGTCCATCAATAAACCATCTTCCCAGTCAGCCTCCATATCTTTCTCCCGGTTCACTGACAAATGTGCGCTCGACAAAAGCGCGCCGACAAAACCGCGGTGAGAAAACTGTGAGGTCGAAATCGCGCTGACAAATGCGCACCGACAAAAGCGCGCCATAAAAAAACAACGAAAACAACATAATAACCCTAACCCTAACCTTAACTTAAATCGCGCTTTTGTGGGCGCAGTTTTGTTGGCGCGTTGTTGTGGGCACGTTTATGACATCGCGGTTTTCTCGCCGCGGTTTTGTCGGCGCGCTATTGTCATGCGCGCATTTGCCGGGTCACGCTTTCTCCCTGCTTGGAACTGAATCTGATGGATATTTCTTCCAACACACCCAAGTTAGCTGAGAACTATAATCTTATTTTTTCCAGACCAGACCTGGGATCAGTTTCTAGCCCAAGTGTCCACTTGGAAAGACCCCAGTTCTTGTCTATAGCATCCCTAGAGTTGCAACTCTCTTTAAACCATGCAACCAGCACACGGCCAGGGATTTATTTAGGACCAATTTTCCTGACTTCCAAATCAGATTTTCTAGGACAGAACTTCCACAATTCCCATAACTACAGATAGTCCTTGCAATCCACTCATTCAGTGACCATTCAAACCTACAACAGGGCTGAAAACGACACGATCATTTTTCACACGAATGACCCTGGCGTGATCAAAATTCAGATGCTTGGCAACTGGCTCATATTTATGATGGTTGCATTATCCGGGGGTCCTGCGATGCCCTTTTGTGACCTTCTGACGTGCAAAGTCCGTGGGAAGGAGGGACGGAAAGATGCTGGTGAGAACACAGCCCCTGAAAGAAAAGGCACGAAGGAGCAATAGCAGTGACTGCGCACTTGCTGCAAAAATACTGAACACTCTATGGTTGATTCCGTAACCGGATCTCTTTGCCTGGCCAAATTCACCTTCTAAATTCTTTTATCAGGCTTATTTTCCCCCCTCCTCGCACCGCTTCTCCCTTCTCCTTACCTCTTCCACATCCCATAGTCCCCCTCTCTTTTTTTTCCTTTTGTCTTCACAATGCACTTAGTGCTTCCCTCGCTCCCTTTTCCATTCTGCTTTATCTTCCACTGTTTTTGCTGCAGAATGGAAAGGAATATGTGCCCGGTGAATGAGACAGGTTTTCTATCAAGGGTGGTTATTCTATGCAGAAGGCAGAGGTGGGTTGCTCCTGGTTCGGCCCGGATCTGGCGAACCGGTAGCAGTGGCGGTGAGAGGCTCTGTCCACCCGCATGTGCGTGGGCCAGAGGTGGGTTCCGGACCTGTTGCAACCGGTACGCTGCGACGAGGCCGGGTGTCACCACCCTGCAATGCCGCAGCTGCTTGGTGGAGGTTGCGCAGGTGCCATCCGCGCATACGCAATTGGCCCGTTTCCCTCAAAAAGCGGTAAGGAAGGCAGGTGGGCGGGTGGGCCCAACGAGCCACCATTCTGGAACCGCCCGGAATCCACCACTGGCGCGGGCGTAGGAGCGCACCCGAACTGGTAGTAAAATAATTGGCAACCCACCACTGGCAGAGGGGATGCATTCTATAGTATCTGGGAGTCTTAGGGACTGTCCGTCACTGGTGGATGAAGATATGGCCTTCAGAGCAATGGAATTTTTTGGTAGCAATCCTCGGTTACAAATTATATTGTAGAAAGTTAACACCCACCCCTCTTCTAGAAGAACAAACAATTTTGAGAAATGTTTTAAAAAAGGCAGGATAAAATATTTCCCCTAAAAGACAAATAAAAGTCTGAAGGGAGACAGAAACTCAGAGCCCCAGCTCCCTGCCCCCAAGCAGATACTAAGTTAAGGCATTTAGAAATACAGATTTGGTAATCCATTATTCCCTGCAGCAAGGTCTGAACGAAGGTAGGGTTAGCCCTCAGCCACAATAGGAATTGCCCCAAAAGCCCCTTCGTTGCATCAGCCCAAACGTCAACCAAGCATAGCTCAGACAAACTCCTAGAATTTGTATATGGCACCATGGGAGTCTTGACAACAGCCAATAGAATACATATCCTTGCACAGGAAGAGGAAGCTGAAGTGCAAAGCCCAAGAGAAGGTATACAAACCCCTCTCTCTCAACTCCATGTGTTCAGCTGCACCAGAGAACCATGTGCTTGGTGGTTCTGCTTCATGGTTCTGCTTCATCATTAAGCCATCTTTTGTCTTCAGTGCCTTTCTCCTGGCTTGGAACTGAAGCAGATGGCTATTTCTTCCAGCAATATAATAATTTCTGATTTGAACCTCAAGTGCTTTAAGCCAATTAAGAGAGGAGGGGGGACTGCAAGTCTTTTCCACACAGCTAAAAGGGAATTTGGTTCATGATGCTTACAGGGGGAGATGCAGAGCTCTCTGTATCCGCTTGCACGATCTGAGTACCATTCAATTCCCATTTGTACAGGTGAAATTTTTCCACTGTTTCTTGCTGAGGCTTTATTATTTATTGCGTTCCAAGTTTTTTTTTCTTCCTTCCAAAAAATCAATTTTAATCCACTTTTCTCTTTAAATGAGTACTCAGGGGGCTAATATGGGTGAAATAAAAGCAAAACAATCTTTTCCAAAAGTTATTTTTGAACCAACTTTACTCAACCCCTACAAAGCCCAGTGGAAGAGATGCATCTTTACAGATTTTCTAAGAATAGAATAGGGCCCAAATATGGCTCCTGAGGAGGTTCTTTCCATAGTCTAGGAATGACTCCCCACGCTAGACAAGCAACCTTCTGTTCTGACTAGTTGCAATTGTTGAGTTCTTGATGTTTTGCTGATGATGAAAGAAATGTCCTTCTGGTTTCAGTTCCAAGTGGGGTAAAAGACACTGGAAACATGGAGGCTGCTTGGAAAGATAGTTTAACGGTGGACGGGATCATACGGCTTGAGCTCCTGAACAGAAAAGGGGGATCACAGGCTTCCAGATGTTGGGTTGGGAAGAAAAAGGGGCAGAGATGCTGAAAGTCCCTGGTTTTATCCCCTCTCTGGGCTTTGATCTTGTTTTCTGATTGGTTGTCAGACTCCCATGGGGCCATGCAGAGGCAACTTTGTAGGCTGTGCTCCGAGTCCAAGTTTGGTTGAGCATTGCTTCTTCCCAGCTGCCCTGTGGTGAGATGGGTAAAGGGCTAACACTATCATGCCTTAATCCCATCACCCTGGAACTGAAGGGGGGAGATCTTTGTTATGTAGAATAGACTGGCCCAGGTTTTTTAAAAAATGGCCCATTGGCAAAGGTGGGGGCTATTAAAAGTGAGTCTGCTTCCTGCCTAAAAACATGTTTCTCCTTTTCTCCTCCAGGGAAATATAATATTCTGCCTTTTCAATATTTCCCAGGATGTTTCATTTTTCTAGCAGAGGGGTGGGTTTTGACTTCCTACAGTTAACTTGGTGATTTTCCTGAAACTATTTTGTTAGCCCAACACTTCAATTCTGAGCTGTGCAGATTCTCTCTTGGAACCAGTTATAATTATGCATTCCAAGAAGAAAAGTCAACCTGAACTGAACTAAGGCTGAAGTTTAATTTTGAGAAACTACTTTTTAAGCATTTTTATTTTATTTGTTTGTATGTTTACAAATAATTAAAGGCAGGGAACATATCCCATACAACTTCCTCCTCCTATTTTCCCCACTATAACAACCTTGTGAGCCGAGTTAGTGGACTGGCCCGAAGTTACCCAGCTGGTTTTCATGGCTAAGATGGGAGTAGAACTCAGTCTCCTGATGATTGGCTCAATGTCACTCAGCTAACTTTCATGTCTAAGGCGGGACTAGAACTCATGGTCTTCTTGGGATTGGCCCAAAGCCACCCAGCTGGCTTTCATGTCTAAGGCGGGATTAGAACTCATGGTCTTCTGGGGATTGGCCCAAAGCCACCCAGCTGGCTTTCATGTCTAAGGCGGGAGTAAAACCCATAGTCTCCTGGTGATTGGCCCAATGTCACCTAGCAAGCTTTTAGGCTAAGGCAGATCTGGAACTCACAGACTCCTGGTGCTTGGCCCAAAGGCACCCAGCCAACCTTCATGGTTAAGGCAGGACTAGAACTCACGGTCTTCTGCTTTCTAGCCTAGTCACCTAAACAAGCAGTCATGTGGCTCCAAAAAACTCAAAACTATGACACGAACTGAGAGTTCAGCTGATTATAAATCGAAACAACTTAAAAATAATAAGCCAGCACACATATAAAATAGAATCTGGAACTTTTAATTGGTTGATAATGAGACTTGTGGAAGGAAGGGTTTTTTCTTTTTTCTTTTGACGACGGCTGCCTCATCCTCTCTCTTTACAGTATTTAAAAGCCACTTTCAAAGCAGCAGATACCATGCATTTAAAATGGACGATATGGAGGGGTGGCATAATTAAATACAGTTATCTGTAGGTAGGAATAATAAAAGAGAAGAGAAAGGAATAAGCACCAGAGCTCACGAGCCCTTCTAAAGTGAAGCTCCTCTGGCAGGGACCCTGCCGGGACTTGCTCTCTCTACCGCATCATGCTCTAAGGGACAGGATGTGGAGCACGTCATGCACCCTTCCACATCCTCCGGGACTTCCGCCGAAGCCCCCTTTAGACTCCAAGCTTGTTGGCTTGAGTGAGGACTACTTTCAGCACGGGCATGAAAGCGGACGTTTCGCTGAAGTTGCTTGTGGTGACGATGTGGGTGTGGATGTTCAGCCCCTCGGTGTAGTTACGGGTTTCAATGCTCCTGGCGATGTTGTGCAAACCATTGATTATCATTGGAGAGAGCTGGAAAAGAAGGAAGGGGAAAATAAACATGGCAACCAACCTTAACACAACGATGGTTTCCCCTTTGGGGAGGGGGGCATGTTTGGGCATGAAAGGCTCTCCAAATGGCTGTCAACTCATAACGTTACCATGGTGAGGGAAGTGGGGAGGAGCGCATGCCACTCATACCTCCGGCTAGAGTCGGATCACAGATTACTGCAGCGGGCTTGTGAGGCGTGCACCTCATTGGTGAATGTGATTTATGGCACAGACCGAGGGGAGGGAGGAAACGGGGGTAAAGTTCAGCCAACATTAAAATGAGGTCAGATCTGACTGCAGTGGGGTATTGCCAAAATGGTGTTTATTTATTTATTTATTTATTTTATTTATTATTAACATTTATAGGCCGCCCTTTTCCCTGAGGGGACTCAGGGCAGCTTACATAAAATGGGGGAAGGGGGGGTACAAACAATAGACACAAAATAGTACATAAAGATAAAAATAAAAGCAACATTCATTCATCATTCGGGTGGGGGCAGTTATCTTTGTCCCCAGGCCTGGCGGGATAGCCAGGTCTTAAGGGCTGTGCGGAAGGTCTGGACGGTGGTGAGGGTACGAATCTCCACGGGGAGATCGTTCCAAAGGGTCGGAGCTACTACTGAAAAGGCTCTCCTCCGTGTGGTTGCCAGTCGACACTGACTGGCAGATGGTACTCGGAGGAGGCCTAATCTATGCGATCTAATTGGTCGCAGGGAGGTAATTGGCAGGAGGCGGTCTCTCAAGTGCGCAGATCCACTACCATGGAGGGCTTTATGAGTGACAAGTAGCACCTTGAAGCGCACCCGGAGATCAACAGGTAGCCAGCGCAGCTCGCGGAGGATAGGTGTTATGTGGGCGAACCGAGGTGCGCCCACAATCACTCGCGCGGCCGCGTTCTGGACTAGCTGAAGTCGCCGGATGCTCTTCAAGGGCAGCCCCATGTAGAGCACATTGCAGTATTCCAGCCTAGAGGTCACAAGGGCCCGAGTGTTCCTAATAAATGACTGGATTTCTTTTGAAACCTGGCTCGAGGCTCATGAATTAATTAGGGGATCTTTCGGAAACCTGACAATGGCTGTGTTAGAACATCCGTAGCTTTCGTGATGGCTTGAGTAGCCTTTGAGTTGGCTTAATAAAAAGCAGCTACCGATAGGTAAGCATGGTTGCACGTGCCAAGTACAGCTGGCAACTCTTAAGGCTGTGGCTGTGTCCCCTTCCCCTGTAACAATACAATCAATCATCGACTTACGACCACATCTGATGCCAAAATGTCTGTTTGCTAAGCAGGACAGCAAATTGGGAATGGGAATTTTTGACCAGTTCTGCCCCGTTTTATGACCTTTCTTGCCGCATTTATTAAGTGAATGGCTGCAATTGTTAAATTATTGTAGCAGGATTGTTAAGGGAATGTGGCTTGGCCATTGACTCTGCTTGTCAGGAAGTTGCAAAAATGATCACAGTCCTCCGGGATTGGGCGGCCTATAAATTTAATAAATAAATAAATAAACCTGGGACACTGCAACCATCATAAATAGGAACCATTTGCCAAGCATTTAAATTCCGACCGGGTGGCCACGAGGAGGCTGCAACCGTCGTAAGTGTGAAAAACGGTCAAAAGTCACTTTCTGAAGTGCTGTTTTAACTTCCCTAAACAAATGGTTGTAAGTCAAGGACTACAGTGTATGTGGTTTACTTAGCCATTTTCTTGGGCATTTTTCAATTTGCTAATCAACCCAAATGCACCCCATAATTTGCCTTCTGGATTATAAGGGTTTCAATGATGGGCCTTGGAGCTGAGATTACACTTAAAACTACCGTATTCCCCAATACCTTTCCCAATATATTAATGTTTGCTCCAAACAACACATTAGGGCCGGGATGGCAAACCTATGGCATGTGAGCCAGAGGTGGCGCGCAGAGCCCTTTCTGTGGGCACGTGTGTCGTCAACCGGCTGCTCTTCTGGTTTCCGGAAAGCTGGTCTTCGCAAGTGCTGGAGTGCTGGAAAACGCCCCGAAAAATGGCCAAAACCAGACATGTGCGTGCCAGCCGATTGGTCTTTCGGTTTCCGGTGCTCTGGCACACAAAGAGCAGCATGTGCGTACACGTATACCGGCCGTCTGGTCTTTGGGTTTCCAGCACTCCAGGGCGCACACATGCACAGGCATTCTGGTTTGGGCACTCAGTGCCGAAAAGGTTTGCCACCACTGCATTAGGGCTTATTTTCAGTTGATGTCTTATTTTCGTGGGAAAAGGGTACCAAATGCTTCCATCTGGCCGACAATCTTAACCGGGGCTTATTTTTGGGGTAGGGCTTATATTATGAGCATCTCGAGCTTCTTTTCCACTGAAATTTCTATTTCATTAAGACTTAAGCAGATGCTCTGGGAGGGGGCGCTTGTCTGGAACAAGCACTGAATTCATGGAGTTTGGTGTTCCTTTGCCTCCTGGGACTCCGTGCCTTGTTGCCACTTTGCTCCCTTTGACTTGCTGGATTTCTTGCCTTGAAGCCATGATGCTAACGGTGTTTTGCTGGACTACTCGCAGCCAGAGGCTGCTGTGTGTATACTTTGCTCCGGGACTTGTCATAAACATGGGAGCTTTGGGGGGAAAGTTGGGGCAATAAAGGGGAGTTTGACCTATCAGCTGGCTGTGTTGCCTCCATGCCTTGCCCCGGGTCATCACAGATAGGCTCAAGATCCAGAAGGAGGATCTTGACATACACTATATTGCCAAAAGTATTCGCTCACCTGCCTTTACTCGCATATGAACTTATTGTAAGTGACATCCCATTCCTAATCCATAAGATTCAATATGACATCAGTCCACCCTTTGCAGCTATAACAGCTTCAACTCTTCTGGGAAGGCTGTCCACAAGGTTCAGGAGTGTGTTGATGGGAATTTTTGACCATTCTTCCAGAAGGTCACACACTGATGTTGGACGAGTTTACGTGGCCTACCACTTTGTGGCTGAGTTGCTGTCATTCCCAAACACTTCCAGGTTCTTATAATACAGCTGACAGTTGACTGTGGAATATTTAGGAGCAAGGAAATTTCACGACTGGATTTGTTGCACAGGTGGCATCATATCACAGTTCCACGCTGGAATTCACTGGGCTCCTGAGAGGGACCCACTCCTTCACAAATGTTTGTCAACACAGTCTGCATGCCTAGGTACTTGATTTTATACACCTGTGGCCATGGAAGTGATGGGAACACCCGATTCTGATTATTTGGATGGGTGAGCGAATACTTTCGGCAATGTAGTGTATTTGAACACTGGGCTCTAGCCAACAAAATGCAATTTCATTCACTGGGCGTAAGAGATATTCGGGTGGCAATAGATAAAGCTTACCGTCTGATCTCTAAGCTTATCATACAGAAACTCCAGGCGTTTGTTGGCATCATCTAATTTCCTCTTGGTTTGCTATGGGATGAAGCAGAAGAGGAAATTAATGAAAATATTGTCTTACTCCACTCACGGAAGGCCACAGTTGCATTTATCTGTCTTTTCAAGGTGTTTTCATCCATGGGAAAAGGAATACAGTTAGAAACGTTGCTTTAACCATTTTCCATCTCCGGGAACACTTTGCATTCAGACTGAATGCAACAGCTAAGGACTTTGCACCTGTATAAAACCTGATGTGGTTTGTCCTCTTTTGCATCCTCCAGAGGTGCCATGTCTTTGAATATCTCACTGCTCCCTTTGGAGAAAAGGAACAGGAAATGCACAGTGGGGATGTGGGCACATGTGCTGGGATTTTAAATATTTCAGGGCGAATGTTTCAGCCAAGGGAAATGTATTATGGAGGAAGGAAAGAAAAGGGGATTTACTGATCAGACCTGCCAATAGTCACCCAGGCCGGGGCAACATCTCGGCTTGACTGCTACAGTATGCTCCCCATGAGGCTACCCTTGAGGAATGCCTAGAGCCTGGCTCTTCCTTTGTGTTTTGGAGAAGCAAGTCTGAAACTCAGCATTGTGCTAAAAAGATCTCAGAACTGCTCTGCCTAGCTGGATAGCAAAAGACTTTTATTTGAGACAGCCTAGAACAGGGGTGTCAAACTCAATTTCATTGAGGGCTGCATCAGGGTTGTGGTTGACCTCGAAGGGCCATGCGTGGGTGGGCGTGGCCAGGTGTGGGCGTGACATGGGGGCACCTATGGTGGCCAACTGCTATGGCAGGATTTCCCTGAGACCCTTCTTCACTCTCATAATCTCCTTCCTTCCTTCCCTCTTCATTCTTTCTTCTTCCTTCCCCTCTTTCCTTATTTTCCCTTCCTTGCTCTCTTCCCATCTTTTTCTTTGTCTTTCCTCTTTTCCTTTCTCCTTTCCTGCCCCTTCTTTCATGCTCAAATGCAAAAGGGGAAACATTTCTCCTTTTGTTTTGCTTTTAGTCTGTTTTGATAGTCCTCTGCCAGCGAAAATGGAGCCCAACGGCCTCCTCCAGCCCTCTGGAGCTCCGTTTTCTCTGGCAGAAGCACTGTGGGCCAATCCTTTGCTGTATCCAGGCCGGCCCCATGGGCCAGATCTAAGCAACCACGGGCTGGATGCAGGCCGCAGTCCTTGAGTTTGACACCCCCTGGCCTAGAAGCTACAAACTGGCTTGGAATGAAGAAAAACAAGCCTCTTAATGCAGGTGAATCCAAGTTCTGGATTTGCATCCTAGCAGTGGGAAGAAGAGGCTACTCTGTTCTGGATCCCTTCCAAGGAAGAACTGAGAGGTGGTTTGTGACATCATGTCAACAAGTAATTCCTCTCTCTTCTCTTCTATCTAACTTCCAATGGCTCTATGGAACCTCTCAAACTGAATTAAACCCACTTATTTTTCTGGAGAATTTTCCTGGCATTTCCTCGCTGGCCCCAGGATGGTGTAATGGCTCAAATCTATTACACATTTCAACCTTTTTTCCAATATTTGTTTCTATTGAGTTTCCCCGAAAATAAGACAAGAGTTTGATTTCCTTTTGACCCCCAAAATAGGCGCTTGGCCTTATTTTCAGGGAGGTCTTATTAGTTTTGAGGTGCAGGAGGCGGCGAGCGTGGTCACCTCATGGCTGCTGCTGTGTTGCACGTCGCTGGACCTGCTGCTCTTTTCGCGGACAGAAGGGGCGTGGTGGCTACGGATGTGGGAGTGGCTATTAGGTAAGGGCGTGTGGGGTGCATGGGGCATGTCCCCCCTCCCTTTCCCCCCCTCCAGCCTCGCCTCCTCACCTCGTGTTATTTGCATGGCAAGCAACCAGAGGAAATGGTGGGGACCAGCTCTGCATGCATTTAAATGCTTTTCGGGGAGGGCTTATTTCAGCGCATACATTCAAAAGGGATTTATTGGGCTTATTATCCGGGGAGGTCTTATTTTCGGGGAAACAGGGGACTACTACTTCTTTAATTTTCAAACACTTCCCATCTTGGCTGGGGATGAAAGGGGCTATAGAGCTCATCCCAAACTGAATTGGAGAAAACGATTAAATGTTTTTCTGTGCAAAAAAGAAAACAAAAAGCATCATCTGAGTAAGTCAGAGAACTAACAGGACATCTAACAGAACTAACAGTCATCTATTCCCCATCTGAGACATAACTGCAAATGGATATTTTGCATACCTTTAATGTTTAGGTTTCCCATGGGAAACCTAAATTTCATTGCAGCTTCTCAGGGGAGGGGTTTCCTCTGTGACCCGCTGCATAAATCAAACGACAGCTGCAAATTCTGCCATTTCCCAGATAACCTGATTCTATGAAGCCCGGGGAGAGCTGAGCGAGGGAGGGGTAATAAATCAATTCTGGTGCGACTTGTCACCTAATGATAGATGCCACGAGTTATGTGTGTATGATTCAGTCACGCAAAATGCATTTTTAAACATAATAATAATAATAATAATAACGGAGCTGGCGCCCACTGTGAAAGATTTACCGGATCGGTAGCTGAAGAGAGACATTTCTGGATCAAAGCTTCAAAAGTGGTCTTTAGGATAAGGTGTTCCTCAGGAATGGGCTTTTTGGTTATCTTCTCCGTGGGCAGGGACTGCATGTGCTGGAGAGAGAAAGAAATAATTGAAGATTTTTTTGGGGGGTGGGGGGTAGGGGGGTTGTGTGTCCTCAGCCTTTTGCCAGTGGGAGCGGGCTTGATGGTTCCTTGATTGGGCTGTTGTTTATGGTTCGCTTCTTTGGCAGATCTTGCTAAGGGTCAAGCCATTACAATATAAAATGAGAGCAAATTCCCACTCCCTACTAGCACTGATGGTGTTACCTAATTTGGTAACGAAATGTCTGCAAGAAAAAAAAACAAGCTCAGAGAGCACCATGGGCCCCATAGTTCAATCCTAGAGATGTTCTTGTTATGGCCCACAAGTGGCCAACGGAGCTGGCAGCAGAGTCAGACAGTGAAGGGGTTGGGGAGGAACACGGGCCAGTCCTGGAGTCTGGGGAAGGCTCTGTTATCGGAGGCAGAGATGGGGCCAGGGCCATCTGACAGTTATCGGCTGCCAGTGAGGCAGACAAACAGCTGGAGCCTGTTCCCAGTGTGCGCATGCGTAGAGTTGTCAGACGAAAGGAACAGCTAAAGAACAGGGGTCGGCTTTGGAGTAAGGCCACAGGTGGACGATGAATGGCCCCTCCCAGAGGAAATAAAAGGAGCGAGAGGGGAGTGGAGTTTGCAGGAGACAATACACACACTGGGAACAGGCTCCAGCTGTTCGTCTGCCTCACTGATGTCTGACTCTGAAGGCAGCTGATAACTGGCATATGGCTCTGGCCCCCTCTCTGCCTCTGACACAGAGCCCTCGTCCGAGCCTTCCCCAGACTCCAGGACTGGCCAAGGTTCCTCCCCAACCTCCTCACTGTCCGAATCTGCTGCTAGCTCTGCTGGCGGGCCACGACAACGCATGCACCTCTTGGGCAAGTAAGAAGTTGGTGATCTCCAAGGAGAATTGCTAGTCTATCAAGATCACCTTACCTGCATGGTGTTTCCTGTCGGAGCACCCGGTGCTCCTTCCATGCTAGACGCCGATACGGATGGAGTCATGATTGTCTGGACCCCTGGCGGTGGAACATTCTGGAAGGGGTTCTGTAACCCTGGCTGGCCTGGAGGCAGATGGGAAGGCTGGAAGGGAACCTGAGTCGGAGGTGGGGCCGAAGTGGGAGGCTGCTGCAGCTGAGCTTGTGGGTCCGACAAAGGAGTCATGATGGGGGCCGTGATGGGAACAGGAGGCAAGAAGCTATCAGGCACCTACAATGAATACAAAGAAGGAATGACTAATGGTTGGCTAATTTAAATGGCTGACTAATTAAAATTCAACGTCACCCACCCATCCCCACCTGAGTCTGGCTCCCTTCTTTGCCATCTTGTCTCCTTGATTTTATCGGTTAATGTTTTTTTATTTATTGTGGTTATATAATGATTTTAATGTTTCTCAATGCTTTTAGGTTGTAAGATGCCCAGAGCAGGGGTGAAATGCTACTGGTTCGCCTGAACTGGTAGTTAAAAAATGCTAAAAAAAGTTTTAAAAAGGTTTTGACGATCACGCAGCACAGCTGATTTAGGCAAGAAAAACAAAATGCACAGGTACAGTATAGGTGGTACCTTGCTCAATAGCAGTAACTGTGAAAGGGATCTTGGAGTCCTAGTGGACAACCCTTTAAATATGAGCCAGCTGTGTGCAGCAGCTGTCAAAAAAGCCAACACAGTTCTAGGCTGCATAAACAGAGGGATAGAATCAAGATCACCTGAAGTGTTAATACCACTTTATAATGCCTTAGTAAGGCCACCCTTGGAATACGGCATCCAGTTTTGGTCCCCACGATGTAAAAAAGATGTGGAGACTCTAGAAAGAGTGCAGAGAAGAGCAACAAAGATGATTAAAGGACTGGAGACTAAAACATATGAAGAACGGTTGCAGGAACTGGGTATGTCTGGTTTAATGAAAAGAAGGACTAGGGGAGACATGATAGCAGTGTTCCAATATCTCAGGGGTTGCCACAAAGAAGAGGGAGTCAAACTCTTTTCCAAGGCACCTGAGGGTAGAACAAGAAGCAATGGGTGGAAACTAATCAAGGAGAGAAGCAAGTTAGAACTGAGGAGAAATTTCCTGACAGAACAATTAATCAGTGGAACAGAAATTGCCTCCAGAAGTTGTGAATGCCCCAACACTGGAAGTCTTTAAGAAGATGTTGGATAGCCATTTGTCTGAAACAGGGCGTTGGTACTTACCTGATACGCCTCTTCTCATAGTGGGGGGAGGAGTATCCAGAATGGGTTGACCTTATCCTCTCGTGATTGGTTTGAGTCAGATAAGCTCTTTGGGCTCCGCCCCCTGGAGGTGAGCCTGCCCAGTTTTATGACAAAGAGCTCTCTCCGACTCGTTGCATCATTCACTCCAGACTCTTAATTCAGTTTTTTGCTTTTATTGTCTTCAACATCAATAATTAAATAACAATATAAACAATGAACATAACACTTAGTTGTACAAACCTAGTCAGGGAGGGACTGGATACTCCTCCCCCCACTATGAGAAGAGGCGTATCAGGTAAGTACCAACGCCCTTTCTCCATAGTGAGGGGGGAGGAGTATCCAGAATGGGACGTACCAAAGCCTGCACGTCCCTAGGGAGGGAGATCCCTGAGGCCATATGTCCCCCACTCAGGCCTGTTGAGGCACGGGTCCTGCCCTGTGAACCGCCTGCAACACCCTGCGGCCGAACGAGGCCTCTGCCGAGGCAAAGGAGTCCAACTTATAGTTCCTAACAAAGGGAGAGGGGGAAGCCCACGTGGCTGCCCTGCAGATTTCGGCCAGGGATGCTTGTGTGGCCCAGGCCGTGGATGTGGCTGCACTCCGTGTGGAGTGGGCTGTGATATGATTTGGTGTCTGTAACCCCTGCGATTGGTAAGCAGTGGCAATGCAGGTTCGCAACCACCTGCCGATAGTGGTGGAAGTTACCTTATTACCCAGGGATCCTGGTTGGAAGGAGACAAACAGGGCTTCGGATTTCCTGTTTGGCCTGGTTCTCCTGAGGTAAATCCTCAGAGCCCTCCTAACATCCAGAGTGTGCCACTTCCTCTCCAATGGGTGAGAAGGGTCTGGACAGAAGTTGGGCAAAATCAGTTCCTGGGCTCGATGGAAGCAGGAGCACACCTTGGGAATGAAGGATGGATCCAGCCGTAACACCACCCTATCTTGGTGAAAGACACAGAGATCCTCCCTGGTGGACAGCGCCTGCAGTTTGGATATCCGCCTGGCGGAAGTGATGGCCACCAGGAAAGCCACCTTCAGGGTCAGGAACTTAAGGGAAACTGTTTGTAATGGCTCAAATGGGGCGCCCGTTAGAGCGTCCAATACCCTGTGTAAATCCCAGGAAGGGTACCTGTGTACCGTAGGTGGTCTGAGGTTGGAGGCCCCCTTAAGGAATTGCCTGACCATGGGGTGGTGCGTCAGGCTCTGGTTTCTGCCACACAGGAGAACTGATGAGATGGCTGAGACCTGTCTCCTAATTGTGTTAGGCGCTAACCCTCTATCCAGGCCCGCCTGGAGGAAGTCCAGAACCTGAGGCACCGTAGCCTGGATGGGGGTGAACCCCCGGGAGTTGCACCAAGAGTCAAAGGCCCGCCACGTGGAGCCATAGATGCGCTCTGTGGGCGGCCTGGATAGTCCTTATCACCCTGGGGGAGAAGAGGTCTTTCCTCAGGATGCTCCGCTCAACCGCCAAGCGGTCAACTGGAGCCATTGAGGATCCGGGTGCTCCAGCGCCCCCTGGCTGAGGGATATCCTCTCCTGGGGAATTCTCCAGGGCCTCTCCACCGACAGAGACTGGAGATCTGCAAACCAAGGCCTCCGGGGCCAATGAGGAGCCAACAGAACCACTTCCGCCCCCTCCTGAAGGATCTTCCGTATGACCCTGGGAATCAGGGGCAAGGGAGGAAAGGCATACAAAAGACCCCTGGGCCATGAGCTCCGCAGAGCGTCCGTCCCCTCCGCCCCCCGTGTCCGGTACCTGGAGAAGAACCTCGGGAGCTGAGTGTTGAGGGGAGTGGCGAACAGATCGACTTCCGGGCGCCCGAAGCGCTCGGCCACCTCCTCGAATATTGCAGTCTGTAGCCTCCACTCTGAGTTGTCCACCTCGGCCCGGCTGAGCCAGTCGGCCCTGGTGTTGTCCACCCCCGCTATGTGTTCTGCCCTCAAAGACCGGAGGTTCCTTTCGGCCCACTGACCCAGACGTTTGGCCTCCTTCATGAGGGCCCTTGATCTTGTCCCCCCGTCTGTTTATGTGAGCCTTGGTGGTGATATTGTCTGTGAGGACTAATATGTGCTGGCCCCTGACTGAGTTCTGGAACCGTAACAGAGCCAGGCGGACCGCCCTGAGCTCCAACCAGTTTATGTTGTGAGTCCCTTCCACCTGAGTCCACTCTCCTTGCGCCATCTGAGCCAGCAGATGGGCACCCCACCCACTCAGACTGGCGTCCGTCGTTACCGTCAAGCGGTCTGGTGTCCAGAAGGTTTCGCCCTTTGTGATCGCTGGGGATGTCCACCAAGCCAGGGAGCGGGAGACGTCTAGCGGGAGAAGTACCTTGGTCTGCGAACAGCTCGTGCGCCTTCGCTGGAATGGCAAGAGGAACCATTGGAGATCTCTGGTGTGGAGGCGAGCCCTCGGGACGATGCCAATGGCGGAGACCATGGTGCCTAGTAGTTTAGACAGAGTGGCTAGGGACACCTTGCGCTTCCTGGCTATCGCGGAGGCTAGCTGTCTAAGCGCTATCTGTCTGTCGGGTGACAGGAAGACCATGCCCGCCTGGGTGTCTATTCTGGCTCCTAGGTGAATCAGACTAGTAGAGGGGTGGAGGTGACTCTTGGCTAGGTTCACTGTAAACCCATGGTCCCTCAGGACTGTCATGGTGATGTCTAGGTCTCGCAGAGCGCCCCTAAAGGAGGATGACTGCAGGAGCAGATCATCCAGGTAACATTGGATGCGCACCGGGACCTGTCTCAGGTGCGCTGCCAGCGCTGCCATTACCTTTGTGAATACCCTCGGGGCCGAAGACAGCCCGAAGGGGAGGGCCCGGTACTGATAGTGGTGACCCATGTAGCAGAACCTGAGATACCTACGGTGATCCTGGGCAATGGGGATGTGCAGATAGGCCTCAGTGAGGTCTATAGAAGTGAGAAAGTCTCCTTGTCTAACCCCCTCCAAGATAGAGTGTAGGGAGTGCATCTTGAACCTCCTATAGCGAATGGAACGGTTCAGGCGTTTCAAGTCAAGGATCGCTCTCCAGCCCCCAGAGGCCTTGGGGATGACGAACAGGATGGAATAGTGCCCCTGACCCTGTTGCTCTGGAGGCACTGGCTGGATCGCCCTGATCTCCAACAGGTGTTGGATGGCTTCCTGCATCAGCAGCCTCCGGGTCGGGTTCTTAGAAACCGGACATATCCGGAAGAAGCTTGGGGGACTGGAAAGAAATTCGAGTGAAAGGCCATGCCTGATGGTCTTCTGCACCCATCTGTCAGAGGAGGTGAGGTCCCAGCGGTCAGCGAAATGCGCTAAGCACCCCCCAATGGGGAGAACGCTGGGCCTAGCTTTAATATTTGCGGAAGGAGCGCCCCCCTCTGCCTCCTCCGCCCCCTCGAAAGGGCCGCTTCTGTTGCCTGCCTCTTTGCTGTCTGTCTGGGTACCTCTGTCTAGCAGGGAATCCCCCTTGATACTGCCTGCCTCCTGAGAAACCTGCCTCTGACCCCCTAAGGAAGTCCTGACCCCGAAAGAAGGAACCAGAGTCCTGACCCCGGGAGTAGGAGCGTCTGGGGTATGGAGTTGACCTGAAGCTGCCTTTCTTCTGGGCAGTGGCGAGGACCTTCCTCTTGTCCTTGTTCTCAACCAGGAACCGGTCCAGAGCCGAGCCAAAGAGGGAGTCCCCTGTGAAGGGGGCTGAAGCCAGGCGCCACTTGTGACGAACCTCCACCTGCCACTGTCGAAGCCACAGCAGCCTGCGTGATGCCACCGACGATGCGATCGCCCTGGAAGCAAATCTGGCTGCAGCCAGGGTGGCATCCGATGAGAACTGGATGGCCGCTGCCAGCCTGTTGATGTCCTGATGTGACCGGGCATCTGCTATGGGGGTGCGTTGCTGTAGCTCCTGCAGCCACAGCAAGGAAGATCTGATGATGAAAGAGGCTGTGGTGGATGCTTTCACAGCCCAGGCCGCTGCTAAATGGCCCCTCTGCAAGGTGAGGTCTGCCTTCTTGTCTTCCGCCTTCAAGGCATCCTCTGGCTCCCCAGGCATGTTGGTGGATGTATGAAGAGCCACGATTGGATCATCTATGGTGGGCTGTGCAAGTAGCTTAGCCAGCTCTTGGTCCACATTAAAGAACATCCTGTCTGAAGAGGAGGGTGAGGGGCCCTTTGTAGGAGATGCCCATTGGCGCCTTATCAAGCCTAGGAAGGTCTTGGGCGTAGGAACAGTGTCTGCCTCGATGGCCTGCTCATCAAAGATGTTCTCTGCTGAGAGGCCCTGGCGTTGGGGTGTGGCCTCCGCTGCTCTGTTGCCTAGCTTGACCGTTGCCTTGGCCTTGAAGAGCAGGGACTCAAACAGTGAGGGCTGGAACAACCCAGTGAATGTGGGTTTAGGAGGAGGCATGCCTTCATCCTCTGATAGCTTGAGTTCTCTGATCTCGCCTTCCTCACTTTCATTGTCACTGTCCTCCTGGGATGAATCTGAGGAGCTGTGAATCTCTTCCTCCTGGGCCTCTGGGAATTCAGGAGCCCTGGGGGTGGGGGGGAGGGGGGCCCCTGAGGCTGTGGCTGCTGGAATGCTGCAGCCATGCATTGCTGAAAAGCCTGCATCATTAATTCTTGGAAGTTGGGGGCCCCTGTGGGAGGCGCTGGGTTGGGGCTGAAGCCCCCCTGAGCAGGGGGGGGCTGCCCAAAAGGGGAAAGCCAGTAGGCAAGGCTGCCCCCAAAGTAGGGGTGATAGGGGATTGCCACCCCTGAGTGGAGCCCCAAAGCCCCGAGGTGTCTATAGGGATCCTTGTTGGCAGGGCTGGATTCTCCCCTGAGCCTCCGCTGGATAAGGGAGTGCCTGGATTTCCCCCCCCCCCTTTGCCTGGGGCGTTCTGATGGCTGGCTGCTTGGTTGCAAAGCCTCTCTAAAGCCTTATGCCTCCTCCGCTCGTATTTAGAGGGCTTGGGAGGCTTGTGACTCCTCCCTTCCTCTGGATCTGCCCTGGGGGAAAGGTGCTTGGTTTTGCATTTAGCCTTTCCTCTCCCCCCCCCCTCCTCGGGCAGTCTCTGGGGAAGCCACTGACCTGGGTGCTTGTTCTTCTGCCCCTCCGGTGGGGCTGCAGTCCCTGCTTGCAACTGCCTGGGATTCTCCTTCCTGGTAGTTGCTGGGCACAGCCATCTTGGACCACGTGGGTCCTCCCGGCTTCAAAATGGCGCCGACCGGCTTGCAAAGGGGCGCGAAATTTAAAAGTGCCTGAAGCGAGGCTTGAGCTCCTGAGAGCTTGCCACGTGCGCTCCCAGCCGGCTTCTCTTCCTCCTGCCTCTCCTCCGATGCCGCTGTGGCCAGGAACAGCTTCTTCGGCTTCCTCACGATCCTCTGGCCACGTGGAGGCAGCACGGGCGCTCCAGGGCGTTTGAAAGCCCTGGTTCGTCGCTCAACCCTTGAGGGGAGCAACGGAGCGCTCCAGCGACTTACAAGCCTCAGCGGTTGGGGCTGCCTGCTAGAGGCTTCTGCCCGTCCTCCTGCTGCCCGGCCAAGCTCCTCACTGAGAGTCTTCGGATCTCCTCAGTGTCCAGGGCAGCCTGCCGCCCCAGGGGGGCTAGTGGCAGTCCCAATCCTGCAGGAGGCGGCTGTGTGTGAAGCAGGGAGGCAAAACTCGACGGGTCCAAATGAATTTTCCTTTAGATCCTAGTAAATTCCTGGAGCTCTCGAATGAGCAACTTCTCACGATCGTTTTGAGTCAGAAAACTGGGCAGGCTCACCTCCAGGGGGCGGAGCCCAAAGAGCTTATCTGACTCAAACCAATCACGAGAGGATAAGGTCAACCCATTCTGGATACTCCTCCCCCCTCACTATGGAGAAGGTATAAGGTTCCCTGCCTAGGCAGGGGGTTGGACTAGAAGACCTCTAAGGTCCCTTCCAACTCCGCTATTGTATTGTATTGTATCGAACCTTTTTAAAGAACTTTTTTAAAGCATTTTTTTTACTACTGGTTCAGGAGAATAGGTAGTAAAAAAAGGCTAATTTTTTTTTAAAAATGGTTCCGACTATCATCTGTGACAATCAGCTGTGCCTTAGGATTGTGTTTGAAGAAGGCTCCATCCTTCCTGCAGAGTTAAACCAGGGGTGGACTTCAAAAATTGCAGCAACGGGTTCACTGCCCCATTGCTGGGTGTGTGTGACCATGATGGGCGTGGCCTAGTTGGCCTCCTGCACCATGGGGGTGGTGGTGGTGGTGTTCCTTCCCCAGGCTCCGGAGGCTTTCCTCAAGCCTCCAGGAGGGCGAGAACGGCCTCCCCTGAGCTCTAGAGGCTTTCCAGAAACCTCCAGAAGGCCCGTTTCTCCCCCCCTCCCCGAGACTCCACATGGGTCCTCAACTTACCTGGAATGATGACCGGGCCGCGTGGAGACTCCTGGGAGGGGCAGGCTGGGCAGGGCCAGCCAGGAGTGGGATTTGGGGGTTCACCGAACCACACAGAATCTTTGCTGGAGGATCACCGAACCCATGCAAACCCCCAGCAGCCCCGCCCCTCCGGGTTAAACCTTGGCTGAGCATCATCTGTCAGCCAGACTGGTACTGATGCGGTCAAGAAGACTCGGTGGCAAGGACAGCCATGCGCCTGCATCCCGATGGCCAGCCAAGACCCTGTAGCAGGCCCAAGAAAAGGTGGATTGACTGCATCCAGGAGGACATGAAATATGTGGGCGTCACCCCCTGAGGGACCCAATTGGAAACAGACCCTGCCATCGTGCAGGTATAACGCTGGGAAGGAGAAGACTGGTATTTAATTGGAGGGGGGGTTCACGCTTGTGTAGCTAACCTTTTTCTTCTTCCCGGCTCTGCTCAGAGCAGGGGGATCGTTCCAGCCGTTCTGAGGACCTGCGAGGAGAACAACAAAGAGTTCAGTAGGGAAGAATAGCTGTTTCAAATTCCAGAGAAGGGGCTCTGAGCAAAATCAAAATTTCACGAGGGACCATCAGGAATGACTCTGGGTCAGCTCAACTTTCCTGTTTTGCAGGCGAAAATAAAGGAGAAAGTGCTATCTATACCCCCTTGGCTCTGATGGGAAAGGTAGACGTGAACTCTTAAGGAGTACCATATTTTTCAGAGTATAAGACGCACCTTTTCCCCTCAAAAGAGAGTGAAAATATGGGTGCGTCTTATATACTGAATACATCATTTTTGGCCTCCCGAAAACCCCGCCTGCTTCACCAAAATGGCCGTGCAGAGCCTTTAGGACAGTGGTTCTCAACCTGTCGGTCGAGACCCCTTTGGGGGTCGAACGACCCTTTCACAGGGGTCGCCTAAGACCATTGGAAAACACATATTTTCAAAAAAAGTACAGAAAACAAAATAATTTTATGGTTGGAGGAGGAACTGTATTAAAGGGTCCTGGCATTAGGAAGGTTGAGACCCACTGCTTTAGGAGGCTTTCAGAGAGCTCCTGGGGGCTGGGGAAGGCAGAAATTAGCAAAAAACTAGTGTTTTTTGGCTCAATTTTGCCCCCCGCCCCAGTCCCCAGGGGCACTCTACAAGCCTCCTAAAGGCTATTCATGCCCTTTTGGGGGGGGGGGGGGAGGGGGAACGGACCCATTTTCTTGAAAAACGGGCCATTTTTGGGAGGTCTGCAGAGTGCAAAAACTTTGTTTTTAAATTTGCCTCTTCAAAACCTTGGTGCGTCTTATACTCTGAAAAATATGGTAAATAGATAGAAGCTAGAGGGGTGTTGTTCTCTCTATCCCAGGTCAATAACTTACTATAAGGAATTGTAATAGGCTGGGACAGAATCTCCAAGGTTAGACCATAAGCAAGGCTCTGCCAGACTAGATCCATGCCCATTTGGCCCAACAGTCTGTTCTCATAATGACCAACCAACTGCATGAGGAAGCCACCAAACTCAGGGGTGAAATGCTATAGGTTTGGACCGGTTCGCTCGAACCAGTAGTAAAAATGCTACTGGTTCGGGTAAACTGGTATTTCCAACGATCAGCTGTGACGCGTGATTTATATTAGCTAGAATCGTCAGATTTCATGCTTTCTAGCTAATCTAAATTACGCGTCATAGCTGATCGTCGGAAATTGAAGGTCCTGCGCATGCGCGGAGGTCACATCGACTAAACCGGTAGCGAAGATGAGTTGATTTTCACCCCTGATCAAACTCTCAGCAGATGCCTTCAGAGGTAGTCACATGGGCATCGAAGATTAATAGTCGATCTCCATGGCTTCTGTGTATTAGCCCAATTCTTTTTGGAATCTTGGCAAGCTGGTAGCCCAATACCGCCTTCTTCTACATGTGCTTGAAGCTTTTAAGCCAGTGTTTCTCAACCTTGGCAACTTGAAGATGTCTGGACTTCAACTCCCAATAGCAATAGCAGTTAGACTTATATACCGCTTCATAGGGCTTTCAGCCCTCTCTAAGCGGTTTACAGAGTCAGCATATCGCCCCCAACAACAATCTGGGTCCTCATTTTACCCACCTCGGAAGGATGGAAGGCTGAGTCAACCTTGAGCCGGTGAGATTAGAACCGCTGAACTGCAGATAACAGTCAGCTGAAGTGGCCTGCAGTACTGCACCCTAACCACTGCGTCACCTCGGCTCTTATAGCATTCGCTGGCTGGGGAATTCTGGGACTTGAAGTCCAGACATCTTCAAGTTGCCAAGGTTGAGAAACGCTGTTTTAAGCCAACTGTTAGCTGGCTTCTAAGCTAACTAATATTCCAGTGCTTAATGGAAAGATTGTTGTACAGCTTTTTCAGTTCTAAAGAAGGATGCTGAAGGAAAAAGTGCACATCTAAACCTAAAAAAAACAAAACAACCTAGGGTGGAAAATACTCTCACAAGATCCATGGTGAGAAAAAGGAGAACCCCCCCATGTCATGTTCGGAGCTCTCTGTGTGTGCATGCGCACCGACTTGTAAAATGGAGGAAATGTGAGCACAAATGAAATATATGTCCCCTCACAAGGGAACGTGGTTTGCCCAAGGGATCAGGCTGAGAGACAATGTGCAATGCTAAAAAAGATGGGGAGATTAATCCGCAGAATATAAATCTAGCTTTGTTCAATGCTTCTGCATTTACGAGGCTGAGCCCATTTTAATCCATTAGGGATGGCGCCTGAGAAAGTCCGACTGAAAATAAGAGCTGCCCTGAATATTCCCAGTGGATTCCCCCCCCCCCTTATTCAGGAATTCCCCGGATTCCGTCCTAAAAATAATCTGGACGGTACCCAGTACTCAATGTTCTGTCCTTCATTCATTGCAAGGGTTGTTCAAATAAAAACAAATAAGGCATTGGTTGCACAACGATGCCGTTTTTCACCACAGCCTTTCAGAGTAACTGCTATAGTTTTTTTTTTTTCCAATCGTGAGGTTATCCGATCGCGTTTTTTTAAAAGCTAAAACAGAACCGGAGGCTATAAATGTGCAAAGAAAATGTGAGAAATGCACCAAATGAAAATCGTTGCTGTTGGCCTTTGTGATGACGGAACTGTACATTTAGCAACAAAAACCATCAATTCAGTTCACGTCTAGGTCTCCGAGAGCCACTCGGCATAAGAAGCATCCATTCCGCTTTGTAAGAATCTCAGCTTCGTTTTTCTTGCTTTTAAGAATGAGGGGAATGTCAAAAAAGCACTAAGGAAGAGAACGTGACCAGCTTTTGGTCAAAATGCAGGGATTGGCCACTTGCTGGATTTAAGCTGACCAATGATTCAGCGTTCTGCATTCCTCTTTCATCAACTAGTCCAGGGGGCCAGCAAACCCGTGGCTCTGAAGCCGCATGTGGCTCTTTCATCCCTCTGCTGTGGCTCCCTGTCGCCGGCCAGCACCACAATTTTGAGAGGAGCTTCCGGTTGGGAGGGGAGGAAAGCACAGCGCACCCGGAAGAAACTCTATGGCAAGGGGCGGGTTTTCTGGTTGGCTCCACAATTGATAGGGCTTTCGGTTAGGACAGGTAGAGGAAAAAGGATGCCGCACTAGGAGGAGACTCTATAGTGGGGGAACGGGACTTCCAGTTGCCTCCAGAATTGAACAGGGGGCTTCCGGTTAGGAACTTGGTGGCTCTTTGAGTGTTTAAGGTTGCCTACCCCTGAACTAGCCAACAGAATATAACAGAATCTCAATAATTTGTAAAAGGGTGCCAAAACTGCCATGGAATAGGGGAAACTGAATTTTTCCCTCCAGCAGATGGAGCCTTGCCTGGCAAATGAGGGGACTCGGAATATACAAATTATAATTCCTGGCAATTGCATCTTTTAAGCTCCCTGATTTATTGTTTTTCACAATATAATGAGAGGAGAAGCTTTTTTTTGCTTCTTAGAAATTGGAAAGCCACTTTGGCTGTGCTTCCTGCTTCTCTTTGAAATCTAAGAGCTGGCTATATAAGTTATGTTCTGCAAACACAATTACCTGGCTCCAAAATTTTGTCTTGGTACCCCAAACATAGGGACATGGGGACAGCCCTTTCTCTATGACAGGGGTCTCAAACTCAAGACCTGGGGGCCAGCTCTGGCTCGTAGGGTACTTATTTCTGGCCCACGGGGCCTCCCGGGAGATAGCAAAGAACCAGCTCACGGTGCTTCAGCCAGTGAAAATGGGCCCTGGAGCCCCGTTTTCGGCTGCTACAGCCTCCTGCAACCTTCTGTCAGTGAAAATGGAGCTCGGGAGGGCCGTATGTGTTTTCACTGGTAGAGGGTTGCAGGAGGCTGTAGCAGCCGAAAACGAAGCTCAGGAGCCCAATTTCACTGGCAGAGCGCTCGGGCCACCACAGGCGCCAACAAGAGTGATGTCGGGCTGGCCACACCCCCTCTGGCCACCCCGCCAAGGTCAAACACAACCCTGATGCGGCCTTCAAGGAAATTGAGTTTGACACCCCTGCTCTATGACAATTTTGGATCTCTTTGGAGGTTATTCCAGCCTGGGCATTATTGCTATTATCATTATTATCTACAAGCGGTGGAATGAGTTGGCCCCAGATGAGAATTTTCATGATTTTTTTGCTTCCTTATCTTTTTTTTGGGGGGGGGGGGTGTCTACTTGAGAAAGGAACTATATGTAGTCCTCAACTTACAACCATTCCTTTAGTGACTGTTTGAAGTTACAACGGCACTGAAAAAAAGTGACATACGACCGTTGCAGCACCCCCATGGCCACGTGATCAGAATTCTCCTGCTTGGCAAAAGGGATGCATTTATGATGTCTGCAGCATCTCGGGGTCATGTGATCACCATTTGCGACCCTCCCAGGTGGCTTCCAGCACGCAAAGTCAATGGGGGAAGCCAGACTTGCTTAACGACCATGTCGTTCACTTAACAACTGCAGGGCTTCACTTAACAACCGTGACAAACAAAGGTTGTAAAATTTTGACATGACTCATTTAACAATCGCCATGCATAGAGCAAAGGAAATTCTGATCCCAATTGTGGTTGTAAGTCAAGGACTACCCATCTTAAATAATTTCTGCAAAATTATTTATTTGCATAAATTACCCAAATAATTCCATCTTGGGCAGCACAATTTCTATTTTAAAAAAATGTCACATATATTTTCCAGGCTAGGGGTACTATTCTAAAGATTGCATTTCTGTCTCTTCGGTCATAACATGTAGTTTGAATTTTCTTGCTTGTACAATAGCTGATTTACTCACTATAGACTGGATATGAATCTTTTGCAGAAAGATTATTAAGAACTTCATCATCTGTTTTAACAACTGATCAGAATCTTGATTGGAAAACCCAGGTTAGTTACTTTATTTTATGGTCATTTTCATTTAAAAAATGCCATTGGAGGTTAAATTTTGTTTTAAATTTGCTAAATTTTAAATCACTCAGAATTTGAAAGAGCGATTGCATGCAATGCTAGATTCAAACTTGTTAGAGCCTTTTGCTGTGTTTCATTTATTTTTACAACATAATTCACCTTGCAGGAAACTGGCTGGGTCTTGTAAATAATGATACTCTGCAGGTAAAATAAAAAAAACAACTTAGGAGATATTTTAAACTATATATTACAAACGATTATTCGGTATTTCTTTTTTTTTAAGCTTTGTACTTGGAGATGCAGTAAACACCACAAAAACCACATTCGCACCATCCAATGTGCAATGAATGTACATAATGCTCTCAGCCAGAATGAGGATTCCTTATTTGTGGTTTAACATGTTGTGCAAACTCAGCCACTGGAGATTAGAAAGCTCGGTTGATGGCTCAGACCTAGTGGGAACCATTTAATTGTACAGTAACTCAATAAAAAAACAAGAGTTAATGAAATTATGGTTTGCTGTAATATGCACCATGGAGTGGGTGACTTCTATTTCTTATTACTGAAATGGAGATGGGAAGGAGGGTGCGCTAAAAAGGAATGTGCTCTTCTTAAAATCCTCCAGTGAGGAAGCATCTACAACTTCTGAAGGCAAAGCTGTTCCACTGATTAATTGTCCTTACTGTTAAGGAAGTTTCTCCACAACTGCAGGTTCCTTCTCTCCTTGATTAGTTTCCATTCATTGTTGTTAATGATTAAAATGGCTATATTAATAGCTATAGAGGACATCAAGAACACAGGGTTTTTGCTTAAAACTAATATTATTTTAAGTATTATTTAAGAGGTCGCTAGCTAATAAGCAACCATGACATGACCCTATTTTTGGCAGGAAAGGAGTTTAGGTCATGCCTTTGGAGTCAGACAGCAGTGAGGCAGACGAACAGCTGGAGCCTGTTCCCAGTGTGCGCATGCGCGGAGTTGTCAGACGAAGGGAACAGCTAAGGAACAGGGGTTGACTTTGGGAATAAAGCCACAGGTGGATGGTGAATGGCCCCTCTCAGAGGGAATAAAAGAGGAGCGAATGGGGAGTGGAGTTTGCAGGAGACAATTAGTTCATTCCTGCATTCTTGCCAAGTATTGCGGCGTCTGAAAGATATCGGCCTGGCCACTTTCCAAGCCTGATAAAGCTCGGTAATTGTGAACCATCTTGAAAGACGGTGGGAGAGGAAAGGCTTTGCTGGAGAGGAATTCACTGTAAATGAAATAAAAGGGGTTTATCAGGACGAGGACTCGGCTGTGTGCCGCTGGGGAAGCCTAGATTAGAATACTATTAGACTTCGTGATTCACTCTTGAGCCATTTATAAATCAATTCCTTTTAGACGTTGGGGTGGATCTGCCAACAACACACCTCCACGTGTATCGATGCGGAAGTAAGTCCTACTGCTTTCATTGGAGCTGACTTCCAGGTAAATGAATATAGGGTTACATACCCAGCTTTGAACAGTTGAAAATGGGAAGTATCTGCCTCTCACTATATAGCCAGTCTAGTCCTAAGAAGACTCTGCAGGCTGAATCAAGGATGGCTAAGGTTAGACTTCAAATCCCAGGAATTGAAGTCGGGCTGGATAGAGATTGTGAGTTTACAGCTTGGGGAAGCTTTTTTGAGACTGTGAATCTGCTCAGCATCCTAACTGTTTTCCCTTGTTTCCAGGGAAGGGCATCCATCTTAAATCCACACAAAGAAGGCACTTGTAGAAGGGGTAACACCTCAACGAAGCCTTCACTCTAATAGATGGACAGAGGAAATCTTTTCCCACTGACAAATCAGGCCCTCCTCATTTTCCACTTAGGGCAGCGGTGGTGAACCTTTTTGACACCAAGTGGCCAAACTGAAACGCAGGCGCATGTGCCTGCTGGCGCACAGGGTCCTGTTTTTTTGGCCACTTTTCGGGCTGTTTTCAAGCCATTTCTGGGCTGAAAAATGACCCAAATAATTGCCTGAAAACGCCCCCCCAAAAAACATGTGGTTTTGGAGCATTTTTGGCTGGGTTTTTTGGGCCGTTTTAAGGCCATTTTCCGGTGCACAAAGACCAGCGCATCGGAAAACAGAAGAGCAGCTGTCAACGGCCCACGTATCCAGTGAGAGGGCCCTGTGTGCCACCTCTGGCGCGCGTATCATTGGTTCACCAGCACGGACGTAGGGTATTATCCTTTTTAAAAAATGAGGAAATATTAAATTACGTCAGTAAAGGAACAGGTCTGTTGTTATGCATTAAAATGTGCCCAAGACCAAAGGGGGAAAAAAGGGGGAACACAAGCAAGGAACAAAAGCTTTTAAAAGCTCATTCTTTAAAGCCACACCTTGTCTATGCCATGCTTAGCAAACTCAGACCAGCAGATGTTTCATCATGCACATGCGCTTCTGTTCAACCCCTGGTGGGGAAACTGCATTTCTTAAATCAGAAGTTCTCAACCCTCGGTCTATGAACTAGCACCAGTCTGGGGCAGGCCAGTAACCGTGCCCCACGAAACAGCAAAACTCCATCTGCCTTATGAGGTAGCACATGAAACTAGATTCAAGGATAGAATCAAGATCACGTGAAGGGTTAATACCACTTTATAATGCCCTGGTAAGGCCACACTTGGAATACTGTATTCAGTTTTGGTCCCCATGATGTAAAAAAGATGTGGAGACTTTAGAAAGAGTGCAGAGAAGAGCAACAAAGATGATGAGGGGACTGGAGACTAAAACATATGAAGAACGGTTGCAGGAACTGGGTATGTCTAGTTTAATAGAAAGAAGGACTAGGGGAGACATGATAGCAGTGTTCCAATATCTCAGGGGTTGCCACAGAGAAGAGGGAGTCAAGCTATTCTCCAAAGCACCTGAGGGCAGAACAAGAAGCAATGGGTGGAAACCAGTCAAGGAGAGAAGCAACTTAAAACTGAGGAGAAATTTCCTGACAGTTAGAACAATTAATCAGTGGAACAGAAGTTGCCTCCAGAAGTTGTGAATTCTCCAACACTGGAAGTTTTTAAGAAGATGTTGGATAGCTATTTGTCTGAAATGGTATAGGGTTTCCTGCCTAGGCAGGGGGTTGGACTAGAAGACCTCCAAGGTCCCTTCCAACTCTGCTATTGTATTGAAACCACACCCACTCCGGGACATGGAAAAAAACCTCTTTCCATGTAACTAGTCCCTGGTGCCCAAAAGGTTGGGAGCCCTTTGATTTTAATGGCCTTTCTCAACTGCCTTGCAACTGGAAGGCAAAAACTTCCTTATCGGTGAATATATATTAACAGTGGGTCACTGGCTAAATATAGAAGTGGCCAAAATTGTGGAAACCTTTTGGGAAAAGTGTATTTTTGAGGTTTGAGGGTTAATAACATCATTTTTTTGGAGTAGTACCATAAAACTATATATCAATGGGAAGATTTAATTTAATCAAGAATATAATGCAACATAGTTTGTTCAATTATCAGTATTCTATGAAAAGTTATAGCCAAATAACCAGAAAAAGGAAGAACAACTTGCTTAGTGTGATATCAGGTAGCTATCCTTCATCTGATTGTAGCCAATGAGCATGAGCGTTTAGAGAGACAATCAGGTGTCATCTTCTTTTGGCAATGAGCCAATCAGGTTGCCTAACTATTAGCTGACATGATGATAATTTTTGTATAGCTTGTTTTTTTCTACATGTTTCACTTTTCTTCTTTATAACCGCTATTCTAATAGCAAATCCTTCATAAAAGTTATTGCATTACATTCGGGAATTCTGGGAATTCTGGGAGTTGAGGTCCACAAGTCTTAAAGTTGCCAAGCCTGAGGACCTCTGTTCTATGAGATGGGTTGTGGGCTGGATTCAGACATCATACTGGAGTAGTTGTGAAGCCAATCGTACAGGCTCCGACACCAGATCCTGGTTTAAAATAAAACTGTGGTTTGGCATGATGCGTGAAATTAAATACTATGCCATAATTTGGTCTACGTCTTCAGGTTGGAGAAAGACATTTACATAAGTGTAAATTCAAACCTCTTGGAAGGAAGGAGGAGAATAAACATGTTGGTAATTAAAAAGAGCAGCACGCTAATGTCGCAGCAAGGATTCATGGCTGCTGAGCCACAGATTGCAAATAATAGCTAAACAATACCAAAATAGACAAAAGAGCCAGATTTTCCTCTTCTTCTCCACTCTCTTGAAGCAAACAGCTTGTTGCTCCTACAAGCTGCTGATTCAGAGCTGCCAACTCTTCCCGACAAACACACTGGCTTGTCTCTTGGTGAGCAATTGTACGGTGCCTTTTAACCAAGAAAAGTTAATGGAAGCTGCTTTTTCCTAAATATCCCATAAAGCAGGATGGGGTGTGTGTGTGTGTGTGTGTAAACTCAAGGCCCATTAGCCCGATTCGACCCGTAGGGTGCTTAAATCTGGCCTGCGGGGTTGGCCTAGAAATATCAAAGGGCCGGCCCGCGGTGCCTCTGCTGGCCACGGGGGGGGGGAGGGGGGTACATGGCTCTTGCGTGGCCCATTTTCGGCCTCCCCAGCAGCACTCTGCCAGCCAAAAACTTTTTTTGGCTGGCAGAGTGCTGCCGGAGGCCGGGGTGGCTGAAAATGAGGCAGGGGGCTCCACGTGCGACCCCCCCATTCCCCGTTTTGGCAGGCAGGGTGCTGCAGGAGGCATCCGTCCCATCCCTGCCCCCCGCCCTCCCGGCCCATGGAGGACAACTACAATGCTGATCTAGAAATCCTGTTTGACACCCTTGCCCTAAAGAAGCAGGGAGGAGTGCCAACTGCAGCCTAGCTTGAGAGCGGCCACAAATCTAATGTCTTAATTGCTCTGAACAGGATCTGAGGAAACATGGGATGCTAGGCGGCATGCAAAGAGGGCAAGCCCTCTGCCATTGTCAACATGCGCCGTGTTAAACCACAAGACAAGATCACCACACACACACATGCTACGTTAATAAGTAGGTAAAAGGCATCCTCTCTCAATATGCAATGCAAATACACCTCTCACCCCCCCGCCCACCCCCCGGCAACCCTTTTAAGCGCAGACCCGTTCTTTGGGAAGCAGCCAACTCACTGGTCGCGGTCTCTGTACCTGTTGGTCCAGGAGGCAACGCGTACGACGGCAGAGAAGATGGTGGCGCTCCTGGCCGGCCATGCTGGAAGGAGGCACCGGAAGTAGGGGGAGGAGGAGCGGGAAGAGAAGAACTCGGATTCAAGCTGGTTGGAGAGGCCTGGGGCTGGGAGGGATATAAGGGGGGAGGCATGGCACCGGCAGGGTTAGAGGGCATGTAAGGGGGGTTAGAGGTAGGGTAGGAGGTCGAAGTAGGAGGGGCCAGAGGAGGTTGCTGCGGCTGATAGAGCGACGGTCGAAAAGAATACGGTTGGGTTGGTTGACAAGCTACGTTGGAGAAGAAAAAGAATGATGTTAGTAAGGAAAACACACTAACTACTATTCCTAGTAGTCCTAGAACTAGTAGATACTAGTAATACTAGAACTAGTATTACTAGTAGTCCTCAACCTACGACCACAATTGAGCCCCAAATTTATGGGAGAAATTTGTTAAGTGCATTTTGCATTTTATGGCGTTTCTCGCCACGTTTGTTAAGTGAATCATTTCTTCTGCTTCCTAGCGTATTCCCGCGGGTGCAGGGTCCGCTTTTTGGATCCTTGAATGCCATGTTGCTCGGTCAGCTGTGTCTGCAGGGTGCAGGGCGGCGGCTTGCCTATCTTTGTTGATGGTGTCTTGTCATCATCTCTGTTTTGGACGCTTGTGAGATCGCCGGCTACTGTCTTTGTCAGCCCTGGCGCTCTCAGCGGCTGCCGTTCTGTTGGTGGGGAGACTGGGGCGTTTCGTTGACTTCGATTGCTGATGTCAATTAGGGCGGCTTTCGGAAACCTGACACCACAATTGTTTCCCTGCCGCGCCAAGAGCTTGAAGGACCTTCGGATCCTGCCGTGACTTTCATACGGAACGGCAACAGCGCAGGTGTGGCAATGTAAACCAGCATTGTCTGTCACGTCATCGGAGTATCTTGGGTGTATTTCGCACGTGTAGGAGAGGACAGGCCACAGGAGGGTTTAAATGGTGGAGGGAAGTACAGAATTACAGGCTTGACTTTTAATTCACTTGTGTTTTGCACTGTGTGTTTGTTGGAAGTACCGGAACAGACTTATAAAGATCACATTTACCACGAGCTGCCTGCTTAATCGTTTGTTTTCTTTGCCTGAATGGAAGCTTGTTAGGAATATAATTCTAATGGTTGGATTGGCAATATATAAATCATGTAACAATGCTATACCTGTTTCTTTAAATCATACTGTAAAATGTGATTGGTTGCTGTTTTCCTCAATCGGCCATAAGAGGGAGCCAGAATGACTATTAGCTGTCTCTCTGTTCGTTAGATGCTGGGCTGAACTGATCTGAGTGCCGTGAGCTATTGTAACTTTTGCAACTGCTAGCAAACTTTGAGTACTGAAATGATTATATGATACTGGACTATGTTATTTGGATTATCTCTTAACTGAAAGAGGTTGATGACTGACTGTCTTATCTGTGTATGACTTGGACTGTTTGATGGAATCTGATACCTCTATTTCCACGAAAGTAAAAGCCTATTTAAACTGCAGTGTCTCTTTATGCTGGTTTGTGTGTTCTCCAACACAACTCTCACAACGCTTCTCTGAATGCACTCGCTCTCCCAACGGGGAGCTTACCTAACAAACCTGAGTCTTTTAGTTGGTAGGCAGTTTTGGCCACGGCGGAAGGTGCTGCTCTCTGGACATGCCCATACCAGCGGAGTCGGCCTTCCCTCATCTCCTCTATAATTTGTGCCACACCAAAATGTTGTCGAATGATGCGGTTGAGAAGGAAGATGCCCGATAACCAACGGAGCCTTCTCATTTCCATGGCACGGAGAGAGCTTTCGGTTCCTGTTGTTGCTGCTCAGCATTCAGTGCCGTACAGTGCAACAGGGTGGATGGTTGTCTTGTAAATCTTAGATTTAAGACGGGTTGGCATCTGTCTGTCACATAGCACCCCGGTGAGTTCTTGCCAGCGCATCCAGGCTGCAGTCACCCTTGCTCGCCCTTGTTAAGCAAATCACTGCCCTATGTAGATTAGTAACGTGGCTGTTAAGTGAATCGGGCTTCCACGTTGACTTTGCTTGTCAGAAGGGTGCAAAAGGGGATCACAAGGCCCCAGGAGGCTGCCACCGTCATAAATATGAGTCAGTTGCTAAATCACGTGGCCATGGGGATGCTGCGAAAGTCATAAATGTGAAAAATGGTCATAAGTCACTTTTTTCCAGCGCCGTTGTAACTTCGAATGGTCACTAAATGAACTGTTGTAAGTCGAGGGCTATCTGTGTCTGCCATTCTTTCAGATGACAGGTAATCGTTGATTTACACCTGTACGTCCAGTGACCATTTGAAGTTTCAACGGCACTGAAAAAAGTGACTGATAAGCAGTAAGTGACCTTCACATTGATTACTGTTGCAGTATCCCATGGTCACATGATCAAACTCCGGGCACTTGGCAACTGGCATGACAGCTGCACTGTCCCGGGGTCATGTGATCACCATTTGTAACCTTCTCAGCCATCTTATCTTTGTCAGGGTTCCAAATAGCATCCAAAAGTAAATCAGAGTCCAAGGCAAAGTATTGCTCAAAGTTCCAATTTATGAAGAGAGCCATGTTGGCACATCTGGGAAAACCCGAATCTGGAAGCTTCCCGGTTTTCCCCACCCAGTTGAAAGTTCAAGATCTTGCCCCCACACCCACCAGTCCATCACATGGTCCAATCTCCCACTGCCATGCTGGCAGTTCCACCCATCCACTTCCGGTCAGATGCAGAGGTGCAAAGACAAAGGATGACCTTGGCTTTCTACAAGGAATGTTGTTATGGCTACATAGCATCTAACTCTGTACAATCCCCCCCTCCCATTTTCCCACAATAGAAAATGCACAATAGAATAATAGAAAGTGTGGCAGGCCAAAGACCCAAAAGAAAAGATGGCTGCAGGCCTGACAATCTTATCTTATGACAAGTCAAATCAATATGGGGTGGGGAGGGGAGGCTGGTTTACTTAACTGTATGATCCTGTTAACAACTAGTGATTCACTTAACAACTGTGGGAAAAAGGTTATAAAACGAGTCCAACTCACTTAACTGCCTTGCTTAGCAACAGAAATTTTGGGATCCATTGTGGTCGTATGCCGAGGACTATCTGCACAGACCTCTAGACAGGTTTCTGTTTTAATAGTGAAAAGCCACCAGAAGGAAGTTTTAAACAGAATTAAAACATCCACATACGAACAAGGCAGAACTTACTTTACAGCTTTATACTGGTTTAGAAAAAGATATTAATCACCCAAGGTCCGTTTTCCCCCACTTTTGAAATGCAATAATTAAAGTCAGACGTATAATCAGTCAGCCTAAAAGGACAAAATAGTTTGCCTAGAATAAAAATTGCTAGGCTGTGAAGAATTGGTAAATTAATTATTGATTAAGTTAGGGAGGAGAGGGAGGGGGGGGGGAGAAGGAAATCATATGAATTCTCACTAACCTGCAGCTCTCTTGACTGCAAAATCTATATTCATTTTTTTAAAAGATGCCCTGGGGGGAGGGGGGGAATTAATCAACTAGAGCTGCAAATAACATGTATCCAAAACAGGAGAGGAGGAGAGATCTGAGCTGAATTCCGGCTCAGTCAGAATCCACCAAGGATACGCCCAGCAGCTGCACTTTATATGGGGCTACCCTTGAAGAGTGTTCAGAAGCTGGCATAGAATGTAGCTGCTTAGACGGTTCCTGGCACCCCTGGGGTGACACAGCTGGCTAGGGAATTCTGGGAATTGAAGTCCACACATCTTAAAGTTGCCACAGTTGAAAAAGGCTCAGTTAATCTATTGAACAGGGAAGGCCACGGCAGAATATTCGGCTGTCTTTGACTGTCTAAGCCAGGGGTGTCAAACTCAGGGGGCCGCATCAGGGCTGTGTTTGACCTCGGAGGACCGGTGTGTGTGTGTATGTGTGCGTGCAAGGTGGATGTGGCCAGCTCGATGTCACTTGTATTGGGGGCACCTGTGGTAGCCAAGTGTTAAGGCAGGACTTCCCTAAGACCCTCCCTCATTTTCATTATAACCTTCCTTCCTTTCTTCCCTCTTCATTCTTTCTTCTTCCTTCCCCTCTTTCCTTATTTCTCTTTCCTTGCTCTGTTCCCATCTTCCCTTCTTTTTCTTTGTCTTTCCTCTTTCCCTTTCTCCTTTCCTGTCCCTTCTTACATGTTCAACACAAAAGGGGAAACATTTCTCCTTTTGATTTGGTTTTAGTTTGTTTTGCTAGCCTTCGGCCAGCGAAAATGGTGCTTGGGGGGGCACGGTCCTCTGGGCCCCATTTGTGGCCATAACAGCCTCCCGCAGCCCTCTGCCAGTGAAAATGGAGATTGGGGGGCATGGTCCCTCGAAGCTCTGTTTTTGCTGGCAGAGGCACCGCGGGCCGATCCTTTCCAGGGCAGCCCTGCGGGCCAGATCTAAGCAACCCGTGGATTGGATCCAGTCCGCGGGCCGTGAGTTTGACACCCCTAGTCTAAGCGGTGCCCAAGAACCAAAATCGTTTTATCCCTAAAAGGGGCAATGCATTATAACAAAAGCTGCAAAAATTTATCCTTATCACTTCTCTGTTCCAGAGATGACACTTTTAAGGAACACCAATAAAGATAAAGGTTCCCTACACATGCGTGCTACTAGGTCCCGACTCTAGGGGGCAATGCTCATCTACATTTCAAAGCCGAAGAGCCAGCACTGTCTCCGTGGTCATGTGGCCGGCATGACTAAACGCTGAAGGCACACGGAACGCTGTTACCTTCCCACCAAAGGTGGTTTCTATTTTTCTATTTGCATTTTTACGTACTTTCGAACTGCTAGGTTGCCAGAAGCTGGGACAAGTAACGTGAGCTCACTCCATTACACAGCACTAGGGATTTGAATCGCTGAACTGCTGACCTTCTGATCGAGAAGCTCAGCGTCTTAGCCACTGAGCCACCACATCATGGGTAGAAATACCAATAGCAACATAGAAATCAAAAAGAAACGATGAGTGTGGGAGAGCTCTTTTTAAAAAATAAATTAAGACCCATGATCTCCCTGTGCCTCAATTTTCTTGGAGAAGAGAAAGGGTTAGTGTTGTTACATTATATTACAGTTATGTTCGATTACACTGGTGGTTGGCACCAGATAACATTGTTGTGGCCCACCAGCGGACAGCGGCAGCAGATTCGGACAGAGGTTGGAGAGGAACATCGACCAGTCCTGGAGTCTGGGGAAGGCTCTGATGAGGGCTCTGTGTCGGAGGCAGAGAGGGGGCCAGAACAGTCTGACAGTTATCAGTTGCCTTTGGAGTCGGAGATCACTAGGGCAGAAGAACAGGTGGAGCCTGTTCCCAGTGTGCGCATGCACTGAGTTGCCAGACGAAGGGAACAGCTAAGGAACAAGGGTTGACTCGGGACTAAAAGCCCAGATGGATGGTGAATGGCCCCTCCCAGAGGAAATAAAAGAGGAGCGCAAGGGGAGTGGAGTTTGCAGGAGACAATTAGTTCATTCCTGCATTCTTGCCAAGTATTGCAGCATCTGAACGATATCGGCCTGGCCACTCTCCAAGCCTGTTAAAGTTTGGTAATTGTGAACTATCTTGAAAGTCTGTGGGAGAGGAAAGACTTTGCTGGAGAGGAATTTGCTGTAAATTAAATAAAAGGGGTTTATCGGGATGAGGACTTGGCTTTGTGCTGCTGGGGAAGCCTCGGTCAGAACAAACATTATCTTTAGAAAGAGGGGTTAGCTTCGAGGAAAACAAAAGCAACAGATTATCCTGTATTTGCTGAGTCGTTTTAAGGAATCCAGTATGCGAAATCCAGAGAAGACAAAAGCTACTTACGTTGTGGGCACGGTTGCCTTGTGTACATATTGTAATCCGGATGGGCAGGTTGATGATGCGGTGGCATATGGGGGTTCAGGTCCTTCTGCATAATAAACCCTGGAGGAGGAGGTGGGTTGTCTCTCTGAGGAAGAAACGGGAGAGGGGAGCGGGAAACAGAGAAGTTACGCCGTGAGGGGCAGCCCAGCAGAAGACCTGTCGCGGAAGTGAAACGCTCTGATCTCAGCTCGCGCATTGTTATTCCTTTCTACTACTGCGTTACGGTAAGGTTTTTGAATTTAAAGCAGGGGTCTGCAACCTTGGCAAATGTTATGACTTGTGGACTTCAATGCCCAGAATTCCTCAGCCAGGGAAGTCGTAATTCTGGGAGTTGAAGTCCACAAGCCGTCGTGCATGCGCTGGCTGAGGAATTCTGGGACTTGAAGTCCACAAGCCGTATTTCTGGGAAATTGAAGTCCACAAGTTGTAACGTTGCCAAGGTTGCAGACCCCTTGATCGAAAGCATTCAAATGTGATTTGCCAAGAAGCTTAGAGTCTCCAGCAGCAACATTATGGAATGATTATTGGGTTGGCCAGGGAGAGGGAGAGGGGAATGGATCCATTTCAAGACTTTTATAAACCCATTTTATAAAACAAGAAAGCCATTTCAAGCAATCGGGGGGGGGGGGGGGAGAGGGAATGGGAAAGGAGGATGAAACAATTCAGGATCTTCTGGGACACAATTTAAAAAAAACCCAGGGGTGGTTAGTTGATCTCCAACTCCATCTATCAGCTGACATTCAGCAGTTATCTTAAAACCGAGCGATATTTGGGGCAGACAAAAGATGGAGAAACCCAGGATAAGCCTGAAAAGGCATTGGGAATTATTAATAGTGTGTTTAAAAAAAGGGGGGGGAGTGCCAAGGAACACGGCATGAGGTCTGCAGGAGGAGAGAGCAGGTTCTGCTCAAAGAGGAATAATGAATGTTATACCTGTGTCTCAGAGGGAGAGGCTGCAGGAAGGCTGGGAAGGGCAGTGGGGTTTTTGTTACTCCAGGTAGTAACAGTAGGGGCAATTCTAACCTGAATTGAACAGAGAGATACCAATCATGGAAACATAAAATAAAAAATAAAAAAAATAAAAGGAAGTGAAAAGCCAAAAACGTTTCAGACAGCCAGACTGCTCAGGAATGCACTAACAAACTTTCCAGTCATTTACAGCAGGGGTGAAATTCGGCAGGTTCTGACAGGTTCTGGAGAACTGGTAACGGAGTACCGTATTTTTCGGAGTATAAGACGCACCAAGGTTTTGAAGAAGCTGAGGGAGTGGGCCAAAAACAAGCAATAAAACAGCCCGTTTTTTTGTGAAAACTGGCCCATTTTTAAAATAAAAAAATGGGCATTAGGAAGCTTATAGAGTGCTCCTGGGGATCATTTCTGCCTTCCCCAGCCCCCAGGAACTCTCTGAAAGCCTTCTAAAAGCTATGCACAGCCATTTTAGGGAAGGGGGCGGGGTTTCAGGAGGCCAAAAATGCTGTGTATAAGACGCACCCAGATTTCCAGCCTCCTTTTTGAGGGAAAAAGGTGCGTCTTATACTCCGAAAAATACGGTAGTTTGGAGAACCAGCAAATACCACCTCTGGCTGGCCCCAGAGTGGGGAGGGAATGGGGATTTCGCAGTATCCTTCCCCTGCCACGCCCACCAAGCCACACCCACAGAACCGGTAGTAAAAAAATTTGAATTTCACCACTGATTTACAGTTATTGGTGGAAGACACCTTCTCATCCATGCAAGGAAACGAGCAGCAACAGGGAGACGACGGGAGAGACTAAATATACCAGCAAGCAGCTAATATTTACCAGAACTGCCAACTCTTAAAGAGTAAATTATTCATGCCACGAGTGCTAAACGTTTATACTGTTTGCAGCTCATGCATTTTTCTCCACTGACGAAAGGTAAGCAGCAAAGCTAGAATTGTCATGCTGAATATAACACACGAAGAGAATTAGATTAGGAATGTCTTGCTAATGTCCGTTCCCCCCACCCCCCAAAAAAGGGTGAAACATGAATTCTTTGGAAAGGACCTTCTGCTTTGAGACTTTAGTGCGGGGCGTGGCACAGAGCATTGTGACATACATAAGAAAAGGTACAGCAAACTTTCATGCAAGACAGTGGATTCTTTTGTGTCCATCACAGTTGCTGGAATTTAGTGTTAAGACATGGGACAAGTGTGGAGGGGGGAGCTATGTGTGTTTGATAAAGTTGCTAAATGGGGTTAGATAATTAAAACAGGCAAAAGGGAAACCATATGGGTGTCATTTAAGACCAAGTGGGTTATGTTATGTTTGTTCTCCAGGACGAAAGACAAAACTCAAATCCATCAATTCTCAGAAACAAAGCACATTTCCCCCTCTTCTGTCAGATAACATTTCCTACAGTGCTGCGATGTTTCATATGCAGACTAGCGGAAGCAAAAAGAGACATCATGGGACAACTGGCAGAGTGTAGAAGCCTCGTCAAAATCATTTAACCATTTAATCAAGCATTTAACTTGATTAAAATTGGTGTTATGCTTATTTCCACATATAGCACAGAATAATAGATTGGAAGGGAGCCTTGGAAGTCATCTAGCCTACCGCCCCTGATTGGGCAAGAGACTCTATAGCCGTGATGGCAAACCTACGGCACACGTGTGCTGGAAGTGGCACGCAGAGCCATCTCTCTCCGGGTGTGCCGGCTGTCGCCCGTTGCTCTTCCGGGTTCCGGTGTACACTTTGCGCTGGCCTTAGCGCACGCATGCATGCCAGGAACCGGAAGACCAGGTGACTGGTGAGCATGTGCACACCGGAAACTCAGCTCTTTCACTTTCTGGTACTACCCCATGTGTGCACTGGGGAGCTGATCTTCCAGTTTCTGGCGCTCCCATTTCGGCCCTCGGTGCCAAAAAGGTTCCCCAATGCTGTCCCTATGCCATTTCAGACAAATGTCCGTGGGGTCTCTTCTTAACAGCCTCCAATGTTGGAGCACCTACAACTTCTGAAGCCCAGCCATTCCTCTGGTTCCATCTTGTGGTGGAAGCACAAGAAAACTACTTATAATCTCTGCACGAGTGGCTTTGCCCAGTTAAAGAAGAATAAAATCTAATCCTGTATCCCACCCCACCCAAAAAATGGGCAAAAAAATATCCTGGCCTGTCTATCTGCGTGACATAGCATCCACATTCTCCATCACTGCAACACCCATTTTAGCTTCCACATTAAGAGGGGCCTCTGGACATCAAAGGTTGCCCACCTTACCTTTATGGGCATTTATTTTGCCATCCAAACCATTCCTCAGCAAAATAATACACTTTGAGCTACCCAGAATTTCTTCTGTATGATTAAATGCTCAGATTGTCCCTTTTCTGTGTTTTTCTCCCTTTTCCCATCACCAGATGACTCCCCATCAATCATAAATATATTCTGCTGGATTAGGACTGCTACTAATTAGGAATCACCTTTAAAAACTGATTGTTGTATTCGTGTGTGATTGTGGGGTCCTTAAGGGTGCTCTCTGAGCTTGGTGGTTTTCTTGCAGACGTTTCATTACCAAACTGGGTAACGGAGTCAGTGCAAACCCTAACCTTCACTAGCACTGATGATGTTACCTAGTTTGGTAATGAAACGTCTGCAAGAAAACCACCAAGCTGAGAGAGCACCAAAGTTCTCTCGGTTTAATCTTGAGCCACAAATATTCTCTTCAATCAGTGTTATAGGGAGTTGTTGCTTCTTCCTGCAGCCATATGCTGATAAAAGAAGGCTGGAACAAGGCTGGCCTCTTATATGGAGCTGCTGTAAACTCTCTTACACTTAATTTGCTTGCAAGAATCATAGTCTTCTGCAAATCGAAATTTCCTGATCAAATGGTGCAACTCAATTAAGGACGTCAATGGGGAAGGGGACAGAGGGAAGGAACATGGATAATCAAGGATGGGCTTTATGTTGTGGCCTGCCAGTAACCAAAGGAGCTCAGACTCAGACAGTGAGGAGGTTGGGGAGGAACATGGGCCAGTCCTGGAGTCTGGGGAAGGATTGGACGAGGGCTCTGTGTCAGAGGCAGAGGTGGGGCCAGGGCCGTCCGACAGTTATCAGCTGCCTTTGGAGTCGGAGATCAGTGGGGCCGAAGAACAGCTGGAGCCTGCTCCCGATATGCGCATGCGCAGAGCCACCAGGAGAAGGAAACAATTAAGGAAGAAGGGTTGACTCAGGAATAAAGGCACAGGTGGATGGTCAATGGCCCCTCCCAGAGGAAATAAAGAGGAGCAAAAGGGGAGTGGAGTTTGCAGGAGACAATTAGTTCGCTTAATTAGTGTGATGCTTTGTTCGTGACTCTAGAGACTCCTTGACAAGTATTTTCTTGTACAGCCACTGTGTTTGCAAGATATCGGCCCTGCACCTCTCCAAGCCTGATAAGGCCCGTGGTTGTAAATTCACCCTTGAAAGGCTGTTTGCCAGGACTTTGCTGGATGTGAATGAGAGGAATTCACATTAGCTTAATAAAAAGCGGTTTTTGTCGGGACAAGGAGGCTGCTTCGTGATTTCGTGAAGCCTAGGTCAGAACAGAATAACAGAGTTGGAAGGGACCTTGGACGTCTTCTAGTCCAACCCTCTGCTCGAGCAGGAAACCCTATGGTCAACTTGCAAAGCATTCCTGACCTGCTCTCGAGTTGCCATAGGCAGAGGGATGGGGAACTGAGCCTCAGAGCTGCAGCGTGGAATCACACCTCAGTCAAAACAAAAGCACATTCCAAGCCATCTCTATGTTAAGGCCATCTCCACGGAGACCCACAGCGGCCAGAGGGAGGGACTTCTACAACTCTTGAAATTGCTTCGTTGGGGAATGTGACTGATGACATGCCTTGGTGGGAGGGGGGAACAGGGTCAGAGCCCGGACATGAATTAAGTGAGGTCAGAGTTGGCTTCACTTGGAACGTGCCGATATGAAGCTCCTAATAACTGGATTTCTTTTGAAGCTTGGCTCCAGGCTCGTGATTTAAATAGGGCATCGGTGGGAACCCTGACACCTATCGCATTTCAGACAAATGGTTATCTAGTCTCTCCTTGAAAACTTCCAGCTTTGAAGCATCCACAACTTCTGAAGCTTTCTTGGAACTGCTGAAAGGACTGTGTTGTAAACTGGAGATAAATGATCCAGTCTACAACAACAGTCCTTTCAACAGTTCCAAGAAGGCTCCACACCCATTTGCACCACTCAAATGACCTGGATGGCACAGATAAACCTCCAGGTGGCCTTAACAACTCACTAAAAGGAATGCAAATGACTAGCGGTCTGCAAGGAATATAAATCCTTCCACTCCCCACCATCCAGTCAAAGCTGAAGAAGCTTCTTGGATGAGAAGTGAAACATCTTCGAAGAAAAACCAGAAAGTCCAGTTGCCTCTTGGGGGGGAAAAAAAAGCACCTTTGGAACAAGTCTATAAGTCTTAAAGTTGGCAAGGTTGGAGGCCTCTGATCTACAGAGTCTCCAGAAAAAAACATTGAGCCAAGTGACATGCTATATATAACATTTTTGGGGCAAGGCATCTCTACTAAACGCCAATGGACTAAGCTTTATTAAAACTGAAGATCCAGAGGGGAAATTAAAGCAAGAAACGGATAAAGGGAGAGCTCTTGCTGACATTAGCTGGGGGCAAAATACATCACTATTCCAAAGAGCCTTTCAAATTAGTAAAACCTTGACTAGCTGCTGCATGAAATCTCCAGCAGCTTCACCAGGCAAGATTTCCAAAAATGTCTCTGGAGCGAGAGTGCAAGGAACACTTTCCCAAACTGAAAGTAGGATAACAAGCTCTGATATAACTGAAAGTGGGATGACAAGCTCTGATTTAAGAGGCACACTTTTGGATAATTTTGAGCAGACCATCATGCAGAAGCACTAAAATGCTGTGACCACCGACATAAGGGTGGTAGCCGAAGGGGCCTTTTTACCTGCGGGTAATACTGCGGAGTTGGGTTTTGCGGCATCTGCATCTGGCCAGGAGCAGGGCCACTTCTCCCCTTGGTTGCTGGTTGCCTCTCGTAGGGCGCTGGGGTTGCCTCCGGGCCCCTGGGAAGCTCCCCCTGCGCTTTACAGATTCTGTCCCGTAGCACCACGATGTTGGGCTGGCAAAGGGCAAAACACCCAGTTAAGCAGATTCACTGGAGCAGATCTATCTTTTTGAAAAAATACTTTTTATTATGCATTTTACTTTATTCCACATCGTATTTCCAGTTTTGAAACAACCGTGTATTGGCTGTACCAAATCCTTTTTAAATATACATAGTATTATAGTAAGATTGAGATTGTCTTGGCAACGTTTCGGCAAGGTCTCATTCGCCATAAGCTGAAAATACCAGCCTGAGGTATTTTCTCTCTCTCTCTCTCTCACACCCACACCCACATACACTGTGTTTCCCTGAAAATAAGACAGGGTCTTATTTTCTTTTTACCCCCAAAATAAGCGCTTGGCCTTATTTTCGTGGAGGTCTTATTATTTTTGAGGTGCAGGAGGCGGCGAGCGTGGTCACCTCATGGCTGCTGCTGTGTTGCAATATTTTCAGGGGAGGGCTTATTTTAGCATATGCACTCAAAAGCTTGATTGGCCTTATTATCCGGGGAGGTCTTATTTTCAGGGAAACGGGGTATTATATAGAAAAAACAATTGCTACCAACCTGCTTTCCATCGGGGACCTGTACACTGCATGAGTCAAAAAGGGGGCTGTGAAAATATCTACAGACCCCCTCACATCCTGGACATAAATTGCTTTAACTTCTACCCTCAAAAGGACGCTCTAGGGCTCTGCACACCAGAACAACTAGACACAAGGACAATTTTTCTCCGAATGCCATCACTCTGCTAAACAACTGATTCCCACAACACTGTCAAATTATCTACTAAGACTGAATTACTATTATTCTTCTCTTCCTTCCTAGTACCTATCTCTTTCCACTTATGACTATAACCCTGTTGCTTCTATCTTTAAATTTTATATTATTTTATTGGTTTCCTAGTATAATTTGATTGCTTATTGGTAACCTATGACCATCACTAAGTGTTGTCTCTTATGATTCTGGATGAATGTATTGTATTTTATTTTTCTTTATGTACACTGAGAGTATATGCACCAAAGACAAATTCCTTGTTATTTTACATTCTATACATTTAAATCCATAGTCACATACAATCCGATATTAACATTACTTACTCTGTGTGTGTGTGTGTGTGTATTATATTATATATCTATATCTATATATCTGTATTTATTTCTAGTTTGTTGATCTTCTTCCGTTATTACGTTTCTAATCTCTGCACCTGTTATCTAGCCATTTATACAATAAGTCCCATGTTGAGTAATACGCACAGGAACAGATCGATCAAGAGGATGTGTAGTTAATGTTGTCACAAAAGCCACAAAAGACAATGGACTCAGAGTAACCAGTTTGGTGATGGCTGACTGAACCTCTCATCTCTCCGGCCACCTTCAATCGGCTAATCTAGTACAGGTAGCACTTGGCTTACAAGACTTTATTTAGTCCCCGTTCAACGTTACAATGGTACTGAAAAGTGAGACTTATGATCTTTTTCCACAATTACTGCACCATCCTCTAAGTCAGGTGTTCAAAATTCTACGCTATGCAACGGACTCATATTTATGACAGCTGCAGTGTCCCCATGTGATCCCCTTTTGCGACCTTCCGCTAAACAAAGTTCACTTAACAACCATGTCACCAATTTAACGGCAGTGATTCACTCAACAACCCTAACAAGGGAGGGTGTAAAATGGGGGCCAAAGTCACTCAGCAGCTGTCTCACTTAGCAAGATTAATTTTGGGCTCAGCTATGGTCACAAGTCGAGGACTAGCCGTAAAAGGCAGAACAAGGAAATATAGACAGGCACGGTGAAGTCGGCTTACCTGGTTGGTATCAGCTGGAAGAAAAGCTAAGGCTGCAGCGATGCTGCCTTGAGAAGCCAAAAGGTTGGCATACTGGCTCATCTTTTCCGCCAGAAGGGCCCCGACAGCGTTGGCGTCCATCACCTGAGTCTGTTGGACAGCTTTACGCAAAATGACCACTTTTTCAATGAGATCCTAGGAGCGTAAAATGGAAGGAGAAAACAAACAAACAAGGAAGACCAAGCTTGAATCAGACGGATTGATGGACTCTTAAGCTAGAATTGACTTCAATCAGAATAGAGCTGGAAGGAACCTTGGAGGTCTTCTAGTCCAGGGATGGCTAACCCTTTTGGTGCCGAGGGCCAAAAGCGTATGCGCGTGCACACGCCCATAATACAATGTGTGCCCCCCCGTGCATGCACATACAATCCCCCCCACGCATGATCCCCCATGCACATGTGCACGCCCCCCAAGTGTGTACCGCCCCCCCTGTGCATGCACACAGATCTTCTATATGCGCCCCGCTGCCCCTGCACATGCAGGGCATAGACACGAAAATTAGTTGGCCGGAGGGAGGCGTGCATGCATGGGCGGCTAGACTGAGCCAGGGCGATGGCCCACGTGCCCGCAGAAAGGGCTCTGCATGCCACCTGTGATATGCGTGCCATAGGTTCGCCATCATGGTCCTAGTGCAGGGGTCGGCAACCTTAAACACTCAAAGAGCCATTTGGACCCGTTTCCCACAGAAAAGAAAACACCGGGAGCCACAAAACCCTTCCCGTGCCTATTTCCTGAGTGCCCCCAAAACCAGCCTATGTATTTGAATTAAAGGTTCTGTTTTCTTCTGCAACTTTTCTTTTCTTGGATTTATCCATGGTTGGCCTACTGGGGGTCGAAAAGCTCAATAAATTGTGTGTCGCACATTGGCGGTTGTGACACATATTTTTATCGACAGGGAGCCGCAGCAGAGGGACGAAAGAGCCACATGTGGCTCCAGAGCCGCAAATTGCTGACCCCTGTTCTAATCCAACCCCTGCTCAGTAGGAGACCCTATATTTGGGGTCCCCAAGCTATGGGCCATGGCCCACTACCAGTCCATAGCCTCTTGACCACTGGACTGCATGAGTGACTGGCCAGCGGACGCAGTCCCCTCACGCTAGTGTCTCCACGAGCATTGTGTGGGCACTAGCATTACCATGAGTGTCATGTGTGGGCACTTGCGGCCCCATTTGTGTTCTGTGGGTGATCGTGGTCCTGTTCGTACATGCGTTCATGCATGTATAGGCACCTCCCCCACGTCCTCCCCCCCCCCCCCCCCGGGCTGCCAAACCAGAAAGGTTGGGGAACTTTGGATTATACTGTGCATCTCCCAAAGACCGAGACCCAAAGGGAATTGAAAATAAAAGGGCCGAACCTGAAGAGACAGTGGATTGTTTCCATCCTGGGCTTTAGTCCAACAGGAAACTAGCTTCTCCACATTTCCGGCACAAATGTAGCACAGGCAAGCCTGGGTTTGCAAAACGCTGTCCCCTTCGTTTTCAAGTCTTGAGCCCAACAAATCTAGTTAGGAAGATGAACAAAATATACATGGGAACCAATGTGGCCACAGAATGATTTATCCAGATAATTAGAAAGCACTGGAGGCTCAGCTACACCTTCTCCCCCATTTCCCTGTCTTCATTTGCTGCTGCTGGTGCTGCTGGTGGTGGTGTGTGTGTGTGTGTGTGTGTGTGTGTGTGTGTGTTGTGTGTCAGTGGTGGGATATGACTGGGGTGTACCGGGACCTGCTGGGAACACCACATACCGTTCCGGTAAGGTGCTCTGGAAGATCCACCCGCTTGCCCTCCTTACTGGTATTTGAGCCGATCGGGGCTTTTGTGCACAGAACATACGGCGCCTGTGCGACCCTCCGCCGAGCAGCTTGAGCGTCGCAGGCAGTAAGTACGCATGCATGCATGCACGTGGTGGACGCCCGGCCCCATTGCAGCGTACCGGTTGCAACGGGATCCAGAACCCACCACTGGTGTGTGTATATGTATTAGGCATGTATATATGTGTGTATTGGATTTATGTGTTTCGCATCTCATGCGGAGGCGACTCTGAGCAGCTTACAAATATTAAAAAGATAAAACAGTAATAATAATCAGTTATCTAAAATGTATCATTAAAAGATTAACCACAACTAGAATTGTATTTGTACAACATTGGAAAAGTGAAGAGATCCCTATTGATGAGAAGGTGATCAGGAAAATATTAGAATGTGCAGAAATGAACTGACTAACGCTGACAATTAGGAACAAACTGAACACTATATGATATGGGAATTATTTTATCCATGGTTAGAGAATAAATATAGAAGTTGGAAGTAAAAGAAGGAGATTAAAGAAAAGTAGAAAATATGTTAAGATTGAGATATAAACAATATCATAATTGTTAGTATTATGATGATGAGGATTATTATGTTTAATGTCATTGTTATATTTTAGTAGAAGATATGTTAACAGGAAAAAAACAAAACAGGTTTACTATGTTAAACTATTTAATATACTACTATTCTAAGATTAGAGAATTAATATCAATGTAATGATGTTGTAAATTTTGATGGTTCTTGCACAGAGATATTTGTACCCAGGTGACAACTGTTTAAAGAATGAGGGAATGTTTATATATTTTTAAAAATGAATTGTTTTTAAAAAACGATTAAAATGGGGGCAGGGGAGAAAGGAGTATGAAGGCCACAGGGGGAAGTGGAGTCTTCTCTCAACAAATATCCAACATTAGAAATTACGTTTCATCCAGGATTATTTTTGAGGACAAATGTATGGATTAGGATAAATAAATACCCGGGCAACTCCAGGTTATCAGCTAGTCTGAAATAAGACGCTGGAATGAGAAGTAGCTTGATGAAAGCTTAACCACAGTTACAACATTGTCTGACCTAGTGTGAGCAAACCCAGGAGCTAAGGTTGCTTTCCAGTTTTGCAACTGGACAATCTGTCCCAAAAGTGCTTTTTTTCAAGAGGCAACTGGACTTTCTGTTTTTTCTTTGAAGACTTTTCGCTTCTCACCCAAGAGGCTTCTTCAGCTCTGGCAATCATTCCCCACCAATCAACCAGAGCTGAAGAAACTTCCTGGATGAGAAGAGAAAGGTCTTCAAAGAAAACACCAGAAAATCCAGTTACCTCTTGAAAAAACACCTTCGGGACAACCATGACCTGGATGGCTGAGAACCTCCATAGACATTTAACTGGAAAATCTCCTCCCAATTCTAGATTGCAACAGTTCTGGAGAGTTGGAAAGACGAAGCTATATGTATATTCCAAGTTGGGCTACTGGGCACTGATCCCAAAGTTAAAGCCGTTCAAAATCCAGAATGATTTCTCATCGAGTCGCTAGAAAAGAAGAGCTTTTACAGGAGGGCTGCCTTCGGATCTACAATTTTTTAACAGCTTAATAATGCTGTCATTTCCTCTCGGAGTCCGCATATCCAATGCTTTCAAATATTAATTCTCAGATATTAATCAGGATCAGTGCTCCTCATCAGAGACAAATTAAAGGCCATTAGTAACCAGGAGGATTTAGAATAGGAGGCCCATAAAATAAAATAGGAGGCACTATTTTTACCTTCAGGCACGAAATCCGAATGCCCAAGTTAAATAAATAATTAGTAAAGGAGATGTGCCAGGTATTATTTCCCTGGATTGAGAACATTATTTATAAGTATGTATGCATGCACATATGTATGTATGTGTGTGTGTGTGTGTGTGTGTGTGTGTGTGTGTGTGTGTGAGTGTATCTGTATCTCCCACCCGTCCACCTGCCTGCTTGCCTGCATCTATATCTATAGGGGTGGGAATGGGGGGAATAATATTTAGAATTATGAATGCCCATCTGGCTTACCACAAAGAACTGCAAATTCATCCGGCCTAGCGTAAGTCAACACAGCTGCCAAGGCCTCTTTCCAGTTTTGCAAATCGCACGACTGGACAATCTCCTTCCAGTTCTTGGTTACAACAGCAGTGATTAGCTGGAATTGGGGGGGGGTGAGGGGGGGAACATACAGACCCACAAACGTCAATAGAACCTTCAAAATGCCCTTTCTCCAAAGTTGTGCAATTTTAACTGAGTAATGAGAACACATAAAACACCCTTCCCCAAACGGCTGCTAGAATAACAGAGTTGGAAGGGACCTTGTAGGTCATCTAGTCCAACTCCGCCCAAGCAGTAGACCTTACACCATTTCTGATAGATGGCAGTCCCAGTCTCTTCTTGAAAGCTTCCAGGGATGAAGCTCCCACAACTTCCAAAGGCAACTTCTGTTTCATTGGTTGATTGCTCTGTAAGAAAATTCCTCCTTATCTCCAGGTTGAATCTCTCCTTGATGGGTTTCTATCCATTATTTCTCACCTGGCCTTCATGTGCTTTGGAAAATAGCTTGACTTTCCTCCTCTCTGTGGCAGCCCCTCAAATATTGGAAGACTGCTATCCTGTCTCCCTGGTCCTTCTCTTCTCTAGACTAGCCATGCCCGGCTCCTGCAACCGTTCTTCATATGTTTTAGCCTCCAGTCCCCTCATCATCTTTGTTGCTCTTCTCTGTACTCTTTCTAGAGTCTCCACATCTTTTTTATAGTGTGGTGACCAAAACTAGATGCAATATTCTAGGTGTGGGTCTTGCTAAGGCTGTCCCTAGAGGTGTGAAGAGTGCACCCCACAGAATTTGGCCATCCTTGGCTTCCATTGCAGGCTACTCAGTCCCGGGGCATATGGAAAGCTTCTGTAGAACTTGGTTCACACCAGATTGTATTATGCTATGCATGAATCGGTAGGTCAGAGATCCACTGAAATCATGACAATCACAATCATGACTAACTCAAGTCCTCCTGATCTTGACAGGTCTACCCGAGGAATGACCAACTCTGGAACCAACGTTGATACTTGCTTCATCTGTTGCCACAGTATAAGCACTCCTCGACTTACAACCACAAATTTCTGTTGATGAGACAGTTAAGTGAGTTTTGCTCCATTTTATGTCCCTTTCTTCAGTTGTTAAGTGAATCGCTGCAGTTGTTATGTTAGTCACCTGGCTGCTAAGTCAATCTGGCTTCCCCATTGACTTGGCATGCCAGAAGGTCGCAAAAAGGGGAGCACAGGACACTGTGCTCTCCAGGACAAGCCGTTGACAAGCATCCAAATTTTGATCACGTGACCAAGGGTGTGTGTGGGCTGCGACAGTCATAAGTATGAAAACCAGTCATAAGTCACTTTTTCGAGTGCCACTGTAAATTTCAACGGTCACTAACTGAACTATTGTAAGCTGAGGACTATCTATATTTTGAGGGAAGTAGAACAAAAGGGTCAGGCTTTCTATACCAGTGGTCCGTGGACCACTGGTGATCCTGTGAGAAAATTTCGGTGGTCTGCAGAAAAATTATCTGCATTTTTTATACTGCACTAAATACTATTTATCTTTTTTTTAAAAAATTGTACTACTGGTCCATGGGATTTAAAATTATGAATTTAGTGGTCCCTGAGATCCGAAAGGTTGGGTATCCCTGTTCTATACCAAAACCCCGTCTTATTTTCACAGAACCTCGACCGAATGGAGACATTAAATATTGATTCTCATGAAGCATGAATGAGTCAGATCTTGGCATCCATCCAGAGTCTGGGAAGTGGATTTATCTTTTGCTCATCTCTGAGGTATGCTTTAAAATTCAGCTGCCATACTCTCTTATTACACAGTATACCTGTTTGAAAGAAATGTCTTTTTTCCTTTTCTCCTTGTAATACTACCTCACACTGGACATCAAGTGTTGAGTCCAATCGGATCTTCGCATTTTTCCATGGCTTATGCTGACGTATAGCAGAGGTCCCCAAACTTGGCAACTTTTAAGAGTTGTGGACTTCAGCTCCCAGAATTCTCCAGTCAGCATAGCTGGCTGGAGTATTCTGGGAGTTGAAGTCCACAAGTCTTAACGTTGCCAAGTTTGGGAACCCCTGACGTATAGCAATAGCACCTAGATCAGCGGTCAGCAACCCACGGCTCCCGAGCCGCATGTGGCTCTTCCATCCCTCTGCAGCAGCTCCCTGTCACTTTTCGGTGCCAAAATTTTGAGAAGACCTTCCGGTTTTTTTGGGGTGGGGGGGTGGGAGGAGCACCGCATGCCAGGAAGAGTCTCTGTGGCAAGGGGCGGGTTTTCTGGTCGGGTCCACAATTAATAGGGCTTTTGGTTAGGACAGGTAGATGAAAAAGGACACTGCACTAGGAGGAGACTGTATGGTGGGGGAACGGGACTTCCGGTTGGCTCCAGAATGGAATGGGAGGCTTCCAGTTAGGACCTTTGTGGCTCTTTGAATGTTTAAGGTTGCCGACCTGTGACCTAGACTTATATACCGCTTCACAGTGCTTTCCAGCCCTCTCTAAGCAGTTTACAGAGTCAGCCTATCACCGCCCAACAATTTAGGTCCTCATTTGACCCACCTGGGAAGGACGGAAGACTGAGTCAACCTTGAGCCTGGTGAGATTTGAACTGCCAAACTGCAAGCAGCTGGCAGGCAGCAGAAGTAGCCTGCAGTACTTCACTCTAACCACTGCGCCACCATGGCGGTACAGGTAGTTCTCAACTTACAACAGTTTGTTTAGAGACCGTTCGAAGTTACAATGGCACTGAAAAAAATGACTTGTGACCATTTTCCATAATTATGACCGTTGCAACATTTCCATGGTCACGTGATCAAAATTCAGGCGCTTGGCAACTGACTCCTATTTATGACCGTTGCACTGGCCCGGGGACACGTGATCCTCTTTTGCGACCTTCTTATAAGCAAAGTCAATGGGGGAGCCAGATTTACTTAAGAACTGCGTTACTGACTTGACAACTGCAGTGATTCACTTAACGGACGTAAAGAAAGGGACGTCAAATGGAGTTAAAAAATCTCTTTTTAACAAATAAAAATGATGTGTCCTTTTGTAAATACATATCTGCTTAGCTATTCTCTGAATTGCCCAAGGGTTTGAAAGGGGGGGGATAAGAAGAGGAGGAGGAGGAGGAGGAGGAGGAGGAGGAGGGAGTTAATCATAAGGTTTGCCAATCTGTAAGTTTTATCCTTGCTTCCAATTGAAAAAGTTCCACCTACCCTGGTAATTTTGCCTTTTGTTTTTGCAAAATATTTCTTCTGCGTCTTGGATAAGAGTTCCTGGCCACCAGCTATAGCAAGAATAATGGCGTCAGCCATGCGATTGTCGTACAGGCAGAGGTCCACGGCGCTTTCAAAGTTCCCCGTCAGCAAAGCTTGAGTGATCAAACCATCAATGTCTGCATGAAGGAGAGCAAATACACACAGATAATGCTCATCACCATAATCTTATAATCAAAATGTACTGTGTTTCCCCGAAAATATGGCATATCCTGAAAATAAGGCCATGCCAGATTTTTGGGGTGGGGAAAAATATAAGCCCTCCCCTGAAAATAAGCCCCTTGGATAACAAACCCCACCCTCTGGCCAGGCAGAGCGCCACTCACTGATCTAGCGGTATTCCGAAGGTGCCATTCATGGGAGCCTTGGGGGGGGGGGGCGCGCTTGCGCAGCTTGGCGCCTTTGAAATACTGGTAGGTCGGTGAGTAGCGCTCTGCCCGGCTGGAGAGGGGGGTTTGCCGGGCGGATGCTCGTGAGCGTGGTCACCTCATGGCTGCTGTGTTGCGCTGTTGTGACAGCGTAACACAGCCGTTCGCCCCTGAGGCTATGCCAGGCTCTTTGGGAGCCCGCTAACAAGAGAGCTGCCGCCTGGCAACCCCAAAACAATAAGCCCCCCCTTCCCCCGATAATAAGGCCAAGGCCATATTTTGGAGGCCTATAGAAAATAAGACCCTGTCTTATTTTTGGAGAAACAGAAAATTAACTCCGTTTGGTAACCTGAGACTTTACGGAAGACGTATATATGTATATATATTTACCTCCGGTGACAGAAATGTTAAAGGTTTCACTGATGGGTTGCAGTGAATCAATCTCAGCGTTTTTGCTCTGGAAGGGGAAAAACAATGCAGCTTAATATATTTTTCAGGACATGTTATTTAAATGCATTCTAATCACAACGTGCTTTATAACGAGAGGCATTGTGGCAGAGCTGCACTGAAATGAAAACTACCACTTAACAATAATTTATTTTATCCTACTCACTACAATGAGAAATGGTGTATTTACATTTTCACTCCTCTGATCATTCATCTTGGGAATGAACACTATGGAACTAATTAAGCAAATAGGCATAGGTCAAATATGGCTAAACTCTGAAGGTAATTTGAATACCATCTCAGTTTAAAGACAGTCCCACGATACAGATAGGCCTCGACTTATGACCACAATTGAGCCCAACCTTTCTGTTGTTAAGTGAGACATTTATGGAGCTTTTCCCCATTGTACGACCTTTCTCGGCACAGCTGTTAAGTGAATCGCTGCAGTTGTTACGGGCTAGTAACGCGCTTCTTAAGGGACAATGGCTTCCCCATTCACTTTGCTTGACAGAAGGTCGCAAAAGGGGATCGCGTGATCCTGGCAACCGTCATAAATATGAGTCAGCTTCCAAGCGCCTGAACTTTGATTACACGGCCGTGGGGATGCTTCAGCCAGTGGTGTGAAAAACAGTCATAGGTTCACTTATTTCAGGGCTGTAGTAACTTTAAACGGTCACTCAATAAACTGTTGTAAGTCAAGGACTCCCTGTATAGCCCCGAGGACATGAGATACCCACAGAAGCAAACAGATTAGTTGTGAATCCATGCAAAATCACTCACATTCATTACCCGCGTGAGTCAGTTTGCATTTTTTAGCACAAAAGTGGGGTGAATACCTCTGGCAACAGCTGGTCCTTAACAGCAAGACCCTCTCCAACATCAGGCTGTGCAAGCGGATCAGGTTCCTCGTGAGCCTTTCTCACCGATACGAAGAGGAAGTTTGAAAGATTAAAGCAAAGAAACCAACTCCTTAACCAATGCAAATAGCCCCCAAATAGCCCCAAAAAGTCTCCAAAAAAGTGTCATGTTAGTAAACCTAGAGTTAGAGCAACAAGGAGGAGAACCCGATTCTTTTTTCTTTCTTGCAACATTTCCCTTTCTGAAGAATCCAAAGATCGACTGCTTGATAAAATAATTACAGGAGAATTCAACCCACACCGACAGAGCAGGAAAGTAAGGAAGTGTAGCAGAAACCATAGTTAGGTTTGCTCCCAGGATATGTCCAAATATTCTCCTTGGGGGTAATTATTAGTAGTCACTAGCGTAGGGCAATGATGGGGAACCTTTTTGGCACCGAGCACATGCATGTGTGTTTCTCTGGGCTGCAACCAGGAAGAGGAGCTGCCCACAGGGCATGTGCGCACCAGCAAATAAACTTTGGGTTTCCTGCATGCGCATGTGCACCAGCCGGCAAGTCTTCCGGTTACTGCCGCACATGTGCACACACCGATCAGCTGACAGGCGCGCAAGCTCACGCCGGAAAAGAGACGACCAGCTCTTCCGGGTTTCCGGCATTGCCACACACAGAAAGCCCAGCTGATCAGCACATGCGCATGCATGGCAGAAACCTGGAAGAGGAACAGGCGACATCATGCCTGCCGGGTGACATGGCTGTGCATACCACTTCGGGCATGCATGCCATAGGTTCGCCATCACAGGCATAGGGCACTGTTACATTAACCAGGAGACCACAAGGCTAGTGCAGAGTAGTAGTTTGGCTTTCCAAGATGCCAGCCCTGTCGTAGGACACCCAGACGCACTTCCGAGGTGCGCCATAGGAAGGCGAGTTGGCTTCACCCCAGAGAGAAAGGCAACTGGCAGTGTTACCCAAGGCCTCCTCCTTTGTAGGAGCTGCCTTGCCAATAGGCGCTGCAACTGGGAAGGTTCAGAGCTGTCAGGAATCTGATTACCTGCACAGAGCATCAGCTCGTCTCCCAACCAAAGTGGTACCTAGCATGTTTCCCCAAAAGTAAGACCTGGGTTGTTGTTTTTTGGCTCGAAAATAAGCACTAGGACTTATTTTCAGGGGATGTCTTTTTTTTATGTACAGGAGGCGGTGAGCATGGAGGCCAATGGGAGCGGGAATGCTGCTATTGCCGGACCAACCCTCTCTGTCTCACCATGTGCTTGCCCGTAGCCACAACAGGCCAAGCTCTCAGCGTGCCCTGGCGTCAGCTGGTCCTGCCTGCTGTCCCTGCTGCTACTGGGACACTGGAGCTCGGATCCCCCTCTCATGCACAGATTTGGCCACTGGAATCACACTGAGAGGGTGGTAAAGGGCCAAGCCTCCATGAGGTGACGGGAAGGGAAGGAGCTGTTGTGTTAAGGGCCGACTCAGGGACTGCTTCCTGTGTTTGTCAGGGGACACATGGTTGGGCTGCGCAGGAGGCAGAGGGCATGTGCGCGGGGCACTCAAATTGCATTTTGAGGGTTGGTGCACCCCATTTTGGGCCTGGAAGGCCTCCTGCACCAACCTGGAAGCCAAAATGGGCAAGGAGGAATGGGGCGCATGCACGGGGACACACACATTGCATTTTGGGATTGTACACTTTTTGAGCACTCGGCACCAAAAAGGTTAGCCATCACCGACCTATTCTATCTTGTCTGTCTGTCTGTCTGTCTGTCTATCTATCTAAGGAAAAAAAATAGGATTTAACATAAATACAAAGCAAAAAAAATATATTGAAATCAAGCACTCTGCAGAAAGAGAAACCATGCTTTAAAAGGAGAAAGTTAGACTATGGCTGCAGAGGAATGAGGAAGAAATACTTTGGAATGAAACCGGGAGTCAAACTGGGATTGAAGGAGGTGTACAAAGGAGAACAGCAAGGGGATGCCCAGCTCAGCTTGTGGCAGTGTTTAGCTTCTGCCGAGGATAAGCAATAAAAACTGTAGTTTTGTAATCCTTTGAGGTGATTCGTGTTGCTGATGGGCCTGTGCATACCCAGTGCGTAAGAAAAAAGAAAAGGAAGAATAGAATAGAATAACAGAACAGAATAACAGAATTGGAAGGGACGTTGGAGGTCTTCTAGTCCAACCCCATTTAGGCAGGAAACCCTACACCACTTCAAACAGAGAGTTTGTCATAGTTTACTTTAGAGTAAAACTAGCAAATTGCAATGAACACTGAGTCTTCCACACATCCCCTTGTAGAGATCAGTGTTTTCCATTAATGGGTATTGCATTGTCGGGATTTTAAATTCTTATTTTTCACTATATAAGCACTGGGCTGCAATAAAGTCAAAGTGAAAAGGTGCTACTTTCCAAGTTTTATCATTTTTTTAAAAAGTTGCAGTGGATTATCTTTTTTTTTTTACCTCATCTTGATCTCTGCCCTGAGGACTCTCCTTAGCAAGAGTTGAAGTAATCTAAGGAAAATAAAACAAATGGCGTAACACTTATTTTGGAGAATGAAGCTTCTTTAAAAAAAAAAAACCAGGCAAAAGGATGAAATATTTTCAATTTATCTGAAGTCAGACCTTAAGCGATGATCCCGAAACGATATAAATACTAAAACTGTTGTGATATTTTTTCCTTCTTCCCTCATCCATCTATCCTCGTGTGTTACCGTATTTTTCAGACTATAAGATGCACCGGAGTATAAGATACACCATGATTTTGAAGAGGTAATTTTTAAAAAAAAGTTTTTGCACTCTGCAGGCCTCTTTTTTTTGGGGGGGGAGGTGTGTCATACTCCAAAAAATACGGTAGTTGACCCAGGTGAGTGATATATTCAAGCAAGAAACGTCCCTATTATTCAAATACTCTATACCTGTCTTTTTCAACCTGAGTCCACTGCAAATTGAGATGGAAGCAAAAAAAGAACAACACAACCATCTTTTTTGAGCTGTGCGCACTGCATACTCCTGGCATTAGCAGAAATGGGAATTTTTACGTGCTGCAACTTGGGTGCCCACTTGTTGTAAATGTTGAAAAGTGTCGGTTGTGTAGGTTAGAGATGAATTGTATTGTTTTTCTGTGTTTTGCAATTTTTAGGCAGAGATACCCTAAAACCCCAAATTATTTCAAAAGTTCTTCCAGGGTTAAAAAAAAAAGTTGGGGAAAGGCTGATTTAGACTATGAAACTATCAGCAAAAAAGAGAGGATGATATTTCATGCAATTACTAGGAATTTCATAAATTTATTAATTCCTAGAAATTCCTGAGCATTTTATTAATCAGAGAGCAGGCTATTTTAAGATTATTGAGAGGTGAAAGGCCTTTAATTCTTGCCATATCTATTTTCTACCCATAGCCCTATGACTTCTTTCAAACCAAACCCAAAAAGGCAATTAATGGATGACAAATATTTTTTAATGTAGTCCTTAAAAATATAACATGGCAACGCTTACCTTCTGTCCCAGGCTATCTTTTTTGTACCCCAAGAGTTCCAAATATTTGCCACGGGAGTCTTCCTCAAAATGCACCTTAAAAAATAAAAAAAGGAAAATTAAAGAATGCATTTGAGAGACTGGCTAGTTTTTGCCTTCTTCCTGCATTCACAATGCAAGACACCTATGCCAAACAATCACTATACATTATGGTAAAATTTAAATGACCCGTAGCTATGAAACTCTGTAGCAAAGCAATTGAAGTGAAGGAAAAGGGACAGCAGAGGGCAACAGAATCAGCTCTACATGGGGAAAAATGGTAGAGAAATGAAAGCTAATTGGATTTATTTTCTTTCTTCTTCACTTACTCTTCTTCCAGAAATTTGTGAGTAGTTTTGTCAAAAGAGTTTTGCCAAAACCTAAAAGTACGATCCGGTTTTTGGCAAAACCCCTCATAAAACACTGCCACATGGACGTGGGATGCAGCACTTGTGTTCGTTGGTGCGCCCCCTTAGGGGGCTGGCGCGACCACTGGATCTTTGAATCTGGGTCGTTTTAAGTAGATCCAAAATAGGTCCGTTATAACTCAGAATGCTTGGTAAGCAATGGGTCATAAGTTGAGAACTGCCAAGCATTCTGGGGCCCATATGGATCCAAAAATATTTCCCACTTTGGATCTGACTACTGCATAAAGTGAGCGAGAGATTCTGAACGCAATCAACCCTGAAAAACCACCTTGAGGAATGACCACACGTTCCTCTCGAAGTCATTTTTGGCTACATCGATTTTCTTCTGACAGTAGCTGACGAAGGCTTCGGCCTGAACCGCTTCCTGCAGCTGGTTGGACCGGTTCAAGAATTCCTTCTCGGTGACAACTTGACTAACGTAGACGTGGTAGTGTTGTTGAGGATGTTCTCCTTGCTGTTGAGTCTTGCTGTTCTCAAAAGTAACCAGCCTCCCGCCAAACTGGAATTAAAGCAATCAGTGGTATTGTTATCCATCCCTGCTCGTACGAGACAGTTTGAAAGCAAGTCCTTTTTGGTGCTCAGTATGATTTGTGCGGAATTGCAACAGTCTGCCTCACAAGGAGTTGGCAATATTATACACAATTGTGAATACTACATATGAAACCAACACTCTTAGGACAGACATAGGCAGCCCCTTTTGGTCTAGGGGGGGTCACACCCTCAGTTTATTTACCGTATTTTTCTAAGACGCACCAGAGTATAAAACACCCCAAGATTTTGAAGAGGCAAATTAAAAAAAAAAAGTTTTTGCACTCTGCAGACCTCCCAAAAAGGGCCCATTTTTTGCAAAAATATGTCCTTCTTCCCCCCAAAAAGGGCACGAATAGCCTTTAGGAGGCTTATAGACTGCTCCTGGGGGGTGAGCCCCCCACCCCAAATGAGCAAAAAATGTTCCTTTTTTCACAGAAACTGCCTGTTTTTTGTCAAAAAAAGGGCATGCATAGCTTTTAGGAGGCTTATAGAGTGCTCCTGGGGGCTGGAGGGGGCAAAATTGAGCAAAAACCGACCGATTTTTCACTCACATCTGCCCTCCCCAGCCCCCAGGAGCATTCTATAAACCTCCTAAAAGCTATGCATGGCCATTTTGGTGAAGGGGGCGGGATTTTGGGAGGCAAAAAAATTGCTGTATTCAGTGTATAAGACGCACCCAGATTTTCACCCTCTTTTTTGAGGGAAAAAGGTGCATCTTATACTCCGGAAAATACGGTAGGTCATACAATTCCAATTAAACACACACAAATATTGAATTAAAACTGATCTTCAGCCATTTCTGAAGTTAGGAATATTCCAAGAGGGTAAAATACAATCATAAATTCAACAAGAGTTGAACAAGTAAGGCAAAATTTAAATCATAAATATTTGGTGGAGCTGCTGTTAGGTACACTGCCTCTTTCTTTGATCTAAACAGCAGGGACTTACGGAAAAAGATGCTCCCACGGGTCGACGGATCCACTTGGGTGGTTTCTTCAGAGGGAGAACTGTGCTCTGCGGGGTGGTCTGTTGTGGGAGCTGCAACGGAGGAAGGGGTTGCCCCGTTCCAAAGGGATCAAGATTGCCGAAAGACGAGGAGAGCTTTTGAAAACGGAAGAGAAAGAGGGAATTATTCCTTGATCTTTATCTCAATCCAATTCCAGGGCAAACTTTTTTGTGTCAGAATCTGTTTGCCATTTATCAAAAGTGCCTTCTGTGTTTGTTTTTAAAATCAAAGCATGATAAGTGTCAGAATATTCATGAACTGGCAGAGACATGGTAATAAGGTCAGCCAATGAATAGGCATAGCAACTAAGTCATGAGGGAGCTGAGAAAGCAAGGAGCCTGGCTTAGGCTTAGCTTAACTGCCCTGTATAGAGGCTCTTTGTCTGTATAAAGCTGTGAACTCTGAACTGAAACCAATCTCTCCTCTGCCTGTGTTTTGCATGTAACTACCACCACGTTGGAGAATCCACTATTGGTATTGTACATTTATCCATGTGTTATTATGTACCGTATTTTTCAGAGTATAAGACACACCAAGATTTTGAAGAGGCAATTTTTTTTTAAAAAAAAAAGTTTTTGCACTCTGCAAACCTCCCAAAAATGGCCCGTTTTTCGCAAAAACGGGCCTGTTCCCCCCCCCCCCAAAAGGCATGCATAGCCTTTAGGGGGCTTGTAGAGTGTTCCTGGGGGTGGGGGGTGGGGCAAAATAGAGCAAAAACCGGCCTGTTTTTCACTCATTTCTGCCTTCCCCAGCCCCCAGCTCTCTGAAACCCTTCTACAGGCTCTGCATGGCTATTTTGGGGAAGAGGTCGGGGTTTGGGGAGGCAAAAATGTTGTATTCAGTGTATAAGATGCACCCAGATTTGCAGCCTCTTTTTTGAGGGAAAAAGGTGCATTTTTTACTCCGAAAAATACGGTATATAAAGAAGTTAATGAATCCTGTTGAATCAGTCGTGTGTGTGTGCTTTCTCGATTTGATTTTTGCAACAAACTCTGACAGTTAGGTAAGGATTGCAGCAATGTTTCTCAACTTTTAAGATGTCTGGACTTCAACTCCCAGAATTCCCCAGCCAGCTGGGAGCTGAAGTCCATATATATCTTAAAGTTGCCACAATTGAGGAGCAGTGGATTAGGGGATGAAAAAATGAACACAGCCAAAGAACCAATAGTACTGGATCTGTTCCTCCTTGGCAGGTGGACATTTAAAGACTCATTGAGAAACCAAGAACACGGAGTTCTGAAACAGCCAAAATTTGCAATCGTTTATTTTTATGCGTTTCATCGTAAACTATAAAACCTACCTTGGCCCCATTTTTTTTTAAAATGAGATACCTTGTCCGCTTGTTTCTGCCGCAGGCTATCCGTGCTTCCTCCCATGATTGAGTAAACACTGATTCGTCCATCAAAAGAAGCAGCAGAGAGAAGGGCAGGATTCCTGGGACACCACTGCACATCAAAGCACCACTGGGTAGAGGTAGGAAGTTCATACAACACCTGTGGCCAGCAGAAAGGAAGAAAGACAACTATTATGGCTGCCAAAACGAACAACCTGCAAAACTGGTCAGTATACAGTATCAATCTATCGCGAGCAAGATGGAGAATTATATTCTCCTGCCAACTCCAAGCCTCCATCGCATCTTCGCACACCCTCCCTGGCCCTGCGGTGCACCCTCCCCAACCCCTCCCCCCTCAGCTCCTTTCCTGTTTGCTGATAAGCTGCAAGGGATTGGCGATTTCCTGCTGGCTTCCCCATTGACTTGGTTGTTGAAACCTTTCAAGAGGTAGCCACACCTAACAACCATGAGATTCAGTTAACAATGTATTTACTATCACTGGATTTTAAAAGGAACCCGGTATTTTATTGTTTATTGTTTCATTAATTTATACAGCTGATGAAATAGAGGTCCCAGGAGGCTGCTGGGAAGCCAAAATGGCAGCACGGGGGAGGGTTTGTCCGTGCATGTGCAGGAAGGCAGGGGGAGCGTGCAGGGTCGCGCATGCATGCGTGGGGGAGCATGGGGGGGTCATCCACGCATTGCATTATGGGCATGCCCGTGCGGAGGTGCTTTTAGCACGTGACAGCAAAAAGGTTAGCCATCACTGGTATATACTGACACCTTTTTTTTTATTTCGTAATATTTAGTTTAAATATTACTTAAATGCAAATACCTCTCCTGTGTTTGGATTGGAACAAAGGATTTTAGAATCTTTGCCACAGCTCAGCAGGAGTTCAGGATCTGCCATACTCCAAGCAATTGTCAAAATACCTCTGTGTAAAAAATAAATAAATAAATAAATCAAAAGCTTATCAGGCTAGCCAAACACTGCAAATATGTGAACTGAGATCAATGGGACATTAACATTTGAAAAAGAGGAAATGATTAGAATAAAAGGGCTATTATCATTAACCAAACTGGAAAACAATCAACCGAAATGCTTAAAAGTCCCCCCCCCTTTTTTCCTTTTGCCTCAAATAAAATAAAATCTTATTCTGAATGCTGATCAAAAATGTGTATCTCCAATCATCTGCTTCCAATCCTATACGTTTATTTTCCAGCGTGATTTAATCATTGTTTTGCCAACATCTTTGCATGAAAATCTGTCCATATATTTTGCTGTAACACAGGTGTGTCCAAACTTGGGAACTTTTAAGACTTGTGGACTTCAACTCCCAGAATTCCCCAGCCAGCCACAAGTCTTAAAGTTCCCAGGTTTGGACACCCCTGCTGTAACATCTCCACCAGTCTTTCTAGCCCCCCCCCCCCAACACACACACATCAAAGCTGTATTTTATGCACCTTGCATGGTTTTCAAGAACACGAAGAGGAGAAGATGCAAATCTGAGATCCCATATCTGGATTACAGGTAGCCGGTCATCTTCTGACGCCAGAACCATTTGCGTAGCAACCTCCGGGTGCCATTCCAGCCCTGAGCAATGCATCTGAAATGGTATAAATAATGTTCATTTAAAAACAACAACAACAACCCTGTAATCCTTTGCATTGGGGTGGAGTTGAGGTGACCGAATGGAGCTACGCGTTTACTGGCCAGATGCCCTTCCTGATGCCTGTGTGGAGTTCGCAGCAGTATTTTTTCTTTGTGCCAGGGAGAGAAATATCTGTTGCTACCTAGGATCGATCTCACAGCCTCCTGATTGTGAGGGCAAGAGCTCCATCTCTAGGCCACCATGCCTATAAATGTAAAAGAAAACTACTTCTCTTTTACAAGCTCTTTGTAAAAGAGTACATGACTTTTCTTCCTAGTGTAGCATCCTAATAATTTTCAATACTTTTCCTTGTTTAGAAAAACATGTTCAACGTGTAGTTGATTGCAACAACTGCAAGGGCAGCAATCCACATGTAGAATGTGAAAATCTCTAATAGATGCTCATACACTTAACAAGCCCAAAATTAATCTGTAAGATGGAGAGGTTAGGCCAGGGGTTTCAAGCTGGTGGCCTGTGGCCCAATGCGTCATGTGCAGGCCACGCCCACTCCAGCTCCGTAAATGGGAGAAATGTCATGAAACGTCGCATGACGACAATGTGACGCGGCGAGTTTGACACCAGTGGGTTAGGCACACCTCCTAGCCCAGTTATATCTAACCTTTTTGGCGCTGAATGCTGAAAGTGTACACATCTGCCCATAATGCAATGCGTGCGTGCCCCACCCCCAGGTGTGCGCGCATGACACACCCCATGTGCACCCTGCCCCCGCCGCATGTGACCCCCCCCACATGCACGTGTGTCTCACGCATGCGTGGCAGAGACCCGAAAACCATCTGGCTGGTGGGAGGCACAAGCGCATGCGCGGTGAAACTGAGTTGGGATGACGGCTAACGTGGCCACAGAAAGGGCTCTGCGTGCCACCTGTGATACGTGTGCCATAGCTTTGCCAGTACGTCCTAGCCACATACCATAAATGAATATGCTACACTCTATCTACATGTGGCTTCATGTATAGGATGTTCTCAAGTACTGAAAAAACCAGGCAGGGGTGAGGAGGTTGGAGAATGCAAGGATTACGCAATCTGCACTGTATGGAACTGTTACTTCCATAACAGTTATTTTACATTGGTGACAAAGGATAGCAATTTGCATTTATTCCCTACGAAAGGTAATGATAATCTGGCCAAGCAGCCGACTGAATATTTTTTTTTAATTCAACATATCTTTTAAAAATCTTTACATGTATTGCTGTTGCTTTAATAAATGGGAGAAAAGGGTTTAGGTTTAGGTTTCGTTTTATTTATATGCCGCCCTATTCCCAGCGGGACTCAGGGCGACGCACAAATCCAAGGAGGGAAAGGGAAACACAAGAACTATAAATACAAGGCATTTCAAAATAACCAACAGCCACACGAATCAAGAGGGGGAGGGAACTCATCAACCCCAGGCCTGCTGACACAGCCAGGTTTTAACCGCTTTCCGGAAGGCCTGGAGAGAGGTGAGGGTACGAATCTCTGCGGGGAGTTCGTTCCAAAGGGCCGGAGCTGCCACAGAGAAGGCCCTCCCCCGGGTAGTAGCCAGATGACATTGGCTGGTAGACGGAACCCGGAGGAGGCCCGCCCTGTGCGATCTAATGGGTCTTTGGAAGGTAATTGGCAGCAGGCGGTCTCTCAAGTAGCCAGGTCCAATACCATGAAGGGCTTTATAAGTGACGACTAGCACCTTGAAGCGTATCCGGAGACCAATCGGTAACCAGTGCAGCTCGCGGAGGATAGGTGTAACGTGGGTGTACCGAGGTGCACCCACGATCGCTCGCGCGGCTGCATTCTGGATGAGCTGAAGTCTCCGAATGCTCTTCAAGGGCTGCCCCATGTAGAGCGCACTGCAGTAGTCCAGTCTTGAGGGGGGGAAAGGGGAAAAAAGAGATAAAAAAGAAAAAAATCAGGAAGAGGAAAAAAAAAACCACCCCAAAACATTATATCATGCAATTATTTGGTCACGTTTTCAGGCGTAGCTTTAAAATCCGAGCACACTAAAAAACTACTGATCTGTTTTTCCATGACACTAATATGGGTAGTCCTCAACTTACAACAATTCATTTGTTGACCATTCAAAGTTACAACGGTGCTGGAAAAAAAAGAGAGACTTCATGACCATTTTTGACACCTACAACATTGCACCATCCCTGTAGTCATGTGATCACAATCCAGATGCTTGGTAACTGGTTGCAATTAAGACCATCATGTGGTCCCCTTTTATGACTTTCTGACAAGCCAAGTCAATGGGGAAGCCAGATTCACTTAACGACCGTGTTACTAAACTAACAGCTGCACTGGTTCACTTAACCCACCTGGCAGGAAAGGTCGTAAAGCAAAACTCAGTTGACCAACGTTTCGCTTAAGAACATAATTTTTTGGGGCTCAACTGCGGTTGTATGTTGAGGACCACCTGTAACTTTCTAATTATTCGGCCGAATTCATTTTTTTCTCCCCCTGATCCTTTGCATTGAAGGCATAAAATCAACGCCGCAGCAGAATAGCTACCCGATTGCTGTGGTCGCTGACTTTGATGATGGGCTCGTTCTTCCTGAGATCCCACACGGTAGCACGACCACTGGGGCATGCAGAGGCCAAGATATGTTGGACTTGTCTGTTCCACGCAATACAGCTGATGTCTTCAGGAGGCTGTTGGGGCGGGAAGAAGGGTTGGAAATGGATTCAACCTTCCTTAGCTTAATACTTACTACGCACCAGGAATGTGTTAGCTTTTTCTCTCTTATGGTGGCGCAGTGGCTAGAAGGCAGTACTGCGGGCTACTTCTGCTGTCTGCCGGCTGCCTGCAAGTTTGGCAGTTCGAATCTCACCAGGCTCAAGGTTGACTCAGCTTTCCCTCCTTCCGAAGTCAGTAAAATGGGGACCCAGATTGTTGGGGGCAAGAGGCTGACTCTTGCTTAGAGGGGGTTGTAAAAGCACTGTGAAGCAGTATATATAAGTCTAAATGCTATTGCTATTCCTACTACTCATGCAAGGAAAGCCCAGAAGGAAGTAGATGGAACAGAAGAGCAATTGGGGAAAACTGTCAAGTCATGTTTACAAGATGGTATTAAGAATCCAATGCGCCTTCAGAGGGCAAACATATGACCTGGATACTTCCCAAAATACAATGCTTTGTATTTGTTATTCTAAGGAACATGATGCTTCTTTGACTCAGAAGTATCTCATGGGGGAGGGGGGAATTAACCAGTTTTTCTAGAATAACCTGTAAACACCTAAGAATGTTTTTTAATATTTATTTTATGCACAGGTACAGTATATGTGGTACCTTGCGCAATAGTAATAACTGTGAGATGGCTCTTGGAATCCTAGCGAACAACCATTTAAATAGGAGCCAGCCGTGGGCAGCAGCTGCCAAAAAAGCCAACACAGTTCTAGGCGGCATAAACAGAGGGATAGAATCAAGATCACGTGAAGGGTTAATGCCACTTTATAAGGCCTTGGTAAGGCTGCACTTGGAATACTGCATCCAGTTTTGGTTGCCATGATGTAAAAAATATGTGGAGATTCTAGAAAGAGTGCAGAGAAGAGCAACAAAGATGATTAGGGGACTGGAGGCTAAAACATATGAAGAACGGTTGCAGGAACTGGGTATGTCTAGTTTAATAGAAAGAAGGACTAGGGGAGACATAATAGCAGTGTTCCAATATCTCAGGGGTTGCCACAAACAAGGAGGAGTCCAAAGCACTGAGGGTGGAACAAGAAGCAATGAGTGGAAACTAATCAAGGAAAGAAGCAACTTAGAACTAAGGAGGAATTTCCTGACAGTGAGAACAATTAATCAGTGGAACAACTTGCCTCCAGAAGTTGTCAATGCTCCAACACTGGAAGTTTTTAAGAAGAGGTTGGATATCCATTTGTCTGAAACAGTATAAGGTTGGACTAGAAGACCTCCAAGGTCCCTTCTAACTCTGTTATTCTATTCTATTTTATTTTGATATAAGCAATCCATTTTCCATTAAACAGTGTGTCATCTGGGTACAAATATTTTGTGCCAACAATTAAAATGTACAATCATATTCATTATTTAATCTATTCTTAGCTTAATTTCCTGTCTGATACTATAACAATCCTCATCATGATTTATTTAACTCTATTAAATATATTAACTATTAATACTTTTTCAATATTTTACACAACTTTTTTTACTATTAATTCTTATGTCTATTCTCTTACCATCGGTAAAAGGATTCCCAAATTGCATAATAATCAGTTTGTTCTTTCTCTTTGATAGCCAGGGTCAATCTATTCATTTCTGCACCTTCTAGTATTTTCCTAATCACATTCTCCACCTAAGAATGTTTGTGCGTTTTAGAACATTCACGAACCATAGGAGAAATCAAATGTATTTTCTTTATTTGAAAAGTCATAACTTGGATGCCGCCTAAATCCAGAGATAGGACAGACCACCAGAAAGCTAAGGCAAATACAACCAGGGCTGGGTTTCGACCGGTTCGCACCGGTCCCTGCGATCCTGTTGGTCGCCGAACCCGGAAGTAAGTAACTTCCGGGAATGGCGAAGCCCCCCCCCCCCCGCTCCTTACCCGGTTTTTTTGAATTTCGCGCTTTCCACGCATGCGCAGAACGCCTGCGCGATCCTCCAGGAGCAGCTGGAGCATCGCGCAGATGCTAGTACGCATGCGCGCGCCATGTGCGTGCGCGAGGACACCGCGTGCGTGCGCGAGGACACCGCGTGCGTGCGCGAGGACGCCGCCGGCCTCGTTCCAACCGATCTGGTTGGAACGGGGCGAGAAACCCACCCCTGAATACAACTATTCTTAAGTGCAACACACCCTCCATGACCACACTCCTCTTTTATCCAGTGATTTTCACAGTTCTTGAATGCGTAATATGAATCTCGTACCTGTGTCTTGCTTCCCGGTGTCATTGGCGTTGCAAAGTTATTTAAATCCCAGATGTAGATCTCTGACTCGTTTGCCCCAGAAGCTATTAGATTTGTCTGTAACACAAAGCAAGCACTACAAATGAAATTGCATCAAAAGCAGCTTTTTCAAGAAAGCTAACGTGCATGAGTTTTTATTTCCTTTATCATATTTATAGGGATGCCCATCTGACAAAAAGTGACCACGATGGTTTGGGATAAAATGGGGAAGTTCTGTTCTGACCAAGGCTTCCCAAGAGCATGAAGTAAACTCCTGGTCCCGACAAAAACCCCTTTTATTAATTTATTGTGAATTCTGCTCAGTCACATCCAGCAAAGTCTTTCAAGGGAGGATTTACAGTCACAGACCTTATCTGGCTTGGAGAGCTGCCAGGCCGATCTCTGCAAAACTTGACAAGGAGTCTTTGAGAGTCACGAACCAATTAAGCGAACTAATTGTCTCCTGCAAACTCCACTCCCCTTTCGCTCCTCTTTTATTTCATCTGGGAGGGGCCATTCATCGTCCATTTGTGGCCTTACAAGTCGACTCCTGTTCTTTAGCTGTTCCCTTTGTCCAGCAACTCTGCGCATGCGCACACTGGGAACAGGCTCCAGCTGCTTGTCTGCCTCACTGATGTCTGACTCTGAAGGCAGCTGATAACTGGCACACGGCCCTGGCCCCCTCTCTGCCTCCGACACAGAGCCTTTGTCCGAGCCTTCCCCAGACTCCAGGACTGGCCCATGTTCCTCCCCAACCTCCTCACTGTCTGAATCTGCTGCCAGCTCTGCTGGCCGCTGGTGGGCCACAACAACTTCAATCTGAAATGCTTTGAAGACACTATGAAAAGTTGTAAGGAAAATCTAACCTGGAATAGATTAACATCCAGAGCTCTTACAGGTCCCGTATGCTTGTCCTTCTGAGCAATCACGACTTCGGTTTCACCAGCTAATATTTTAGCCGGATCATACAAAATTATATTCCCATTTTCACCACCAGCAATAAGAACTCCAGAAAGAGTCTCATCGGATGATGTTTTGTGAGGACTCCAGATCAATTTGTGATACCTGCAAGACAACATCAAGAACACATGGATAGAAGTCATTGGGAAATATATTTTTCCATCAGCCTTGTTCCGTTTTTCTGAGAGGTGATGCTATTGAGTTTGCCAGTAGGGGACCTATATTGGAATTTTCATTGGAACATGAAACAAACAGACTGGATGATCGTATCCTCTACAGTAGAACCTCTAGTCGCTAACACTTCTGACCACGACCAAATCGGGTTCACAATTCACTTTTTTCCCCCCGCAGTCTATTTTCCCTTCCGTGCCATTTTTTTAAAGCGTCAAATTTCCAAAATTAGGTTCAGGTCACAACCAAATCGGGTTGCGACCAAAGTTATGGAATGAATTATGCTCATGATTACGTAAAAGAGAGCCAGTGTGATGTAGCGCAGGAGTGTCAAACTCAAGGCCCATGGGCCAGATCTGTCCCACAGGGTGCTTAGAACCAGCCCACAGGGCCGCCCCGCAAACAGTGAAAGACTGGCACGCCAGTGCAGCCCTCCCGAACTCCTATTTTCGCTGGCAGAGGGTTGCAGGAGGGTCCCAGTGGAAAACGGGGCTCAGGAATTCGTTTTAGCTGCCAGACCACTTGACCCGCAGGCGCTACCGACACAAGTGACGTTGAGGAGGCCATGCTCACCCTGGCCACACCCACCTCATCCCCCCCCCCCCCGAGTCAAAAAACAACCCTGATGCAGACCTCAGTGAAATTGAGTTTGACACCCGTGACATTGTGGGTTAAGGCACCAGACTAGTAACTAGGAAGACTGTGGGTTCTGGTCCTGCTTTAGACATGAAGTCAGCTGAGTGAGTGGGTTAGTCCCTTTCTCCCAGACTAGGAAGAAGACACTTCACTTCCAAAACTATTGACCAAACAATGGCAGAGATTTGTCTAGGCAGTCGCTGGGAATCAAGATTGATACTCCAAGGTACCTACTTTATCTAAAAAAACTTTAAATTAGGTTGAGGGACTTGGAGCCCTCCAACTGGGCTGTTTTTCATCTGTTTACTTTTTAGTTTAAAAAAAATGGGCATTTTGTATTTGCTTTAAGATGTTTGAAGTGGAACAGGCTGATCTGTTAGTATTTAAATCAAGATGCCGCTGGGGATAGGGAATGTACAGAATAACCAAGGTTTAAGGCTTCACTAAAATATTGGTTTAGGGCAGGGGTGTCAAACCCGATTTCATTGAGGGCCGCATCAGGGTTGTGTTTCACCTCAGGGGGCTGGGGTGGGCGTGGCCAGCTTGATGTCACTCATATCGGCGGTGCCTGCGGCCCGAGAGCGCTGCCAGCAAAAATGAGCTCCCAAGCTCCGTTTTCAGCTGGGACGGCTTCCTGCAATCTGTGCCAGCGAAAATGGAGCACCATTTTTGGTGGAAGAGGTACCACAGGCTAGTCCATCACTGTTTCCAAGGTGGCCCCATGGGCCAGAACTAAGGACCCCATGGGCCAGATTAAGCCCACAGGCCTTGAGTTTGGCACCCCTGGTTTACAGGTAAGTAGAACTCTTTTTGTTATTCTGAGGAGGATTTATTGATATGGTCAAAACTTACATCAAAAGCGGAGAAAAGATCAGTAGAATTCTTCCTGTTAAGTAAATGCACTCAGTAGGCAATTCTAGGTTCTATAATTTTTAAACCAGTGCCTAGGGCTAGTCAAGAAGACCACAATGTCTTAATCAACTTAGTATGGCTTGGTGTGACCTATGAAGGCAGCCACCTGGCTGAAAAGGAGGATGAAGCTAGAGCAAGCAATGCATACGCCATGCATTGCTTGCTGTCATCTTGCCATACTCAATGGGAGAGGGGATTGTGGGGTGGGATAAGGGGGTGCCAGCATGAGAGGAATTGAAACTACACATAGTGTTATCCCGTGAAAGCCGCCGATCGCTCTCTGGTCACACCATAGAATGCAAAATTATCCAGCCCGAGAACACTTTGTTAGCACCTAGTTGGACACTCACAGTTAAGCAGGGGGATAAGGTGAGAACAAGAAAAAAGTTAATCATATGCTTTGTGCATAAAACCCCCAGATCTGGTTTTGCTTCTTCTGTAACCACTTGGCTTTAGTAAGTGTACTTTGTGCTAATAATGTTTTCAAGTCTTTCTTTTCTAACTGGCAAGTTGGGATGGTCGAGAGAGCCTTACTTTCTGCTACACAAATCTAGGCATCGTGAAATCTAAGAAACCTGTACTTGTTGCCCAATTCTCGAATCTTCCTTCTCCAATCCCATCTCCCAGGTCCCGCAAGTACAGAACATGTAGTCATGTATCACATTTGTTTCCTGCCCATCTCACCACAAGGCGACTCTGGGCAGCTTACAACATTAAAAACAATAATACCATAAAAATATATACAGGCAGTCCTCGACCTACAACCATTCTTTTAAGGACCGTTTGAAGCTACAACAGCACTGAGAAATTGATGCAACCTTGACTACTGTGTCCACATTCTGACATTTCCCTTTCTATAAAAAAACAAAAGGTAAAGAAGTCTTGCAGATTTAACTCCATTAGTTGCTGCCAATCCTAGGGGGAGGTATTCATCTCTGTTTCAAGGCCACTGAGCCACTGTCTGACGACATTGCCACAGTCCTGTGGCCAGTATGACGCATCCTTCCCACCAAAGTGGTACCCATTTATCTACTCACATTTGCATGTTTTCAAACTGCTAGATTGGCAGGAGCTGAGGTGAGGATGGGAGCTCACCCTGTTGCATGGAGTTCAGGTCTTGGACCTGGGTTGCCGGCTTTCCAGCTGACAAGCCCAGTGAGCCAACGTGCTGCCCTTTCCTTTTCTCTAGTGCACTGCACATTCTCAAAAAGCAGAAAATAAAGCTTTAGAATCCAGGACTTACCTATGAGGGGAGGAGAAAGTGGCACAGGACTTCATATCCAGCGCTGGGTCTGTCAAATCAAGTTCAAATATTTCTAGGGAAGCATTGGTACTGAAAGTGGCATCCAGCTGCTGAGCAGAGGTACCTGCAAGAAACACACATTTACTTAATGCTGACATATTATAAAAAGCGCCAAGAGTCCTCTGGAGTTCAGGGCCCAAGTTTAACCTTAGGCAAATGCTGCAGAAAGCCTGCAATCTGCACACACAGCAAGGTTTTCTTCCATGTGGACATGGACGGGACTGTAACTATAAATGGATCTTTTCTCTTGGCTGGGTAGCACAAAATTCAGAAAAAGCCATGAAACAAACGTTACTTCAATTTTGGAACAATAGCTCCAGTAATTCATGGAGTCAGTAGCTCCAAAAGATGAACTGGACATCAACATGGAAAGATAGGGCATGTGGTGCTAAATAGAAGATCTGAATTAGATGGTTATGGTCTGTTCTAAATACTTCTGTTTGTTAGGCATCCTTTCCCACTTTCCACATAATCAAAGAACGGTAACTTTTTGCCAGTTGTAACTTTGAACTGCAGTAATTATCAAGTATGCCTATGTTTGGAATAAAAAAGTTTAATTTAGTCCCTTCTTTTAATCTATCCAGTCCAATAGTGTTAGAAGATACATAGATACATACATAGATACATACATAGATACATACATAGATACATACATAGATACATAGATACCGTATATACTCGAGTATAGGCCGACCTGAATATAAGCCGAGGCACCTAATTTTACCACAAAAAACTGGAAAAGTTATTGACTCGAGTATAAGCCTAGGGTGGGAAATGCAGCAGCTACCGGTAAATTTCAAAAATAAAAATAGATACCAATAATGTTTTTGAATATTTATTTCAAAGAAAAACAGTAAACTAGCGGTGTATTCAATGAAATACTTCACTCACCTCATGATGCTGATGTCCCGCTGTGATGATGATGTCCCGTGCAGCCGCGGGAGCGATGTCCCGCCTCCTATGACACACGGCACAGTGATTCCTATCATTGGATCACTGTACCAGAGGAGGTGGGACATCGCTATGTGGCTGCTTGCCATAACAAGGAGGAGGTGGGACATCGTTGCAGAGCGGCAGGAGGGGGAGGAAGGGGAATCGTAAGACAGCCCTGCATTACATTAGAACGTGAGGAGGGGGGATGGTGCGGTGCGCGCTGCGCGGCAAACTGACACAGAGGGTGGGGAAACTCACAGGGGCACTGGGCCATTCACGAGTGTCACCCAGCGGCATGGCCCCGCCCCTTTTTCTCCTCCATTTCGGGCAAATTTTTCACTGACTCGAGTATAAGCCGAGGCGGCTTTTTTCAGCCCAAAAAGTGGGCTGAAAAACTAGGCTTATACTCGAGTATATACAGTAGATGATAGATAGATAGATAGATAGATAGATAGATAGATAGATAGATAGATAGATAGATAGATAGATAGATAGATAGATAGATAGATAGATAGATAGATAGATAGATACATACATACATACATACATATATATATATAAAGGATCTCGGGGCTCTGTGTAACTATCCATCCATCAACCAACACTATAGCTTTCCAAAAGTAAAAATGAATGGGACCAAAATTGTTGAGGAGGAAAAGAAGTTTGTTAACGAAAGACTGAATTCCAAAGGGGAAAAAATATCCTCCAATGCAGGGGTGTCAAACTAGGTTTCATTGGGGGCCGCATCAAGGTTGTGCTTGAACGGAGGGGCAGGGGGAGAGGGCAAGGCAGGCGTGGCCAGCTTAACATCACTCATGTGGGGGGGGGGGCACCTATGGTGGCCTGAGTACTCTGCCAGAGAAAACGGGCTCTTCAGCTCTGTTTTTGGCTACAACGGCCGCCTGCAACCCTCTGCCAGCAAAAATGGAGCTCGTGAGGGCCGCGTGGTGGCAGCCGAAAACAGAGCTCTGGAGCCCATTTTCAGAAGCACTGCAGGCCGGTCCTTCACCATTTCCAAGACAGCCCTGCGGGCCAGATCTAAGCACTCCGCGGGCTACCCCTGACCTGCGGGCCTTGAGTTTAACATCCCTGCTCCAATGCATCCCTCTGAAGAAGGAATCTGGGCAAAGGTTAGATGCTACCCATCTCTCCATTCTAAGCAGGCCTCATCCTAGTCACATGACTCAGAGTGGAGCTGCTCTTAAGAGGTTGCAAAGAATTTTGGAAGTCAGGCTGTGCCTTCCTAACCCATCCTCTGAAATCAAACCCAACAACTTACCTGTGGCCAAGTAAATGGGATGATGTTGAGAAGGGCTCCATGCCTGCATGGCAGTACGGTCTACCTCTTTCAGTTTCATTCTGCTGAGAAAAGGAATATAAAGAATGTCAACAGTATTATCCTACTAAGATGACTTATTTTAATTTTAATCCCCCCCCCCCCAAGAAAGGGCATCGAGGGAAAAATAACCGGGAAAGCCCTTCCTCCTTCAGTTTCACATTTCTTTCTTACTTAAAGACATTTCAACTTTACGACTTGTGGATTTCAACTCCCAGAATTCTGGGAGTTGAAGTCCACAAGTCTTAAGATGGCCAAAGTTGAAGAACCCTACTTTAAACTGACATAAGAAAGATTGACTCTACTCAAAAGTTATTTTTTTAAACAAGTTTTTTATTTATAGTCTCATACACACATTTACAAGTATATATTCTCTTAGTTATGATTCTTATCACATTTGAACACTTCTAAACATTCATTTTTCCATATAAAAAATTAAAATATATAATCAGGATTACTTTGCTTACCATCCCATACACCTATTTTGTTTTATCACTACTCTACTTTTTTCCTTCCCTTTTCTCCTTCCCTCCCTTCTCTACTTTCTTCTTTCCTCCTCTCCTTTCCCTTTCCTTCTTCCCCTTCCTCTCCCCTACTCCACTCTACTCTTCCCCTTCATACCCTCTCTCCTCCTCTTCCTATCCCTCCCAATCTTCCTCTCCTTTCCTCTTTCTTCTTCCCTCTCCTTCCCTCTCTTACTCAAAAGTTATTTGTTGCTAAAACAAGTATCAAATGACAAGTCTTCTCTTTATTTGTTTATTGAATTTATATGCCTGCTGCTCCACTCTGAAAAGCTGCTGTAGCCTGGATCTTTCTCAAGATTAGATTTCCAAACTGGGTTTCTATGTAGAGTATGGTGCATTACGCTTCCAAATCAAAATAAAAAATATATATAAAGCCCAATATTTGATCCTCCTAGGGTGAAGTAGCCGGTTAGTCAATGCTTTGTCCTCAGCGTTGTGGCACTCTTATTATATTTGCTCTCAAGCACTGTCAAAATCTAAATAGGGTTTGAGTTAACAAAAAAAAAAGATTGAGATAATTATAAGTGTTATGACGCATCTCTCACAGAATTGTTTGACTTTGTGTGCTAGAAAAGAGGCCTTGTTTACTCTCCTTTTGTGTTCCACTTGGAATCTAAAAATTACCCAAAAATAAAATATCTGCTATTTTGCCAGGTCAGTGTGCAACAAAGTACAACTCATGATGAAGTGAGTTCATTCCTGAGTGAAGGGATGGTTTCAAATATCACCTTTAGTATGCTCCTTATTTAAGAAGACATTGCTAAAGCCAAAGATTCTGGATTATTTTCATCCAGCTTTCAAGCTTTCCCTTTTTTGGGAAAAGTTGTTAAGAAGGTGATCAGAAGGCCCTGGAAGAAGATTACCCAGAGATACTTCAGTCAGGGGCATAATATACACCAGGGGTGGGCAATTATGGTCCCTTCACTACCTGTGGACTTCAACTCCCAGATTTCCTGAGCTGAGATGGCAGGGTTAAAAACTCAGAAACCACCCAAAAACTATTACAACCACATAGAATCAACGTAACACACACAAACCAACTAAAGGCCTCCAAGACATCCTAAGTAAACTTAAAGATCCAGCAGTCCCAAGCAAAAAATATCTATATAACAGAGAGCACCAAGGATCTTTCTTTATAAAATTTATTTTAATACAAGTGTCGATAAAGGAGAATATTTTAGCTCAGGGTTGAAATGAGGAGTCCTTGGTGCTCTCTGAGCTTGGTTGTTTCCAAACTAGGTAACCTCATCAGTAGTAGTAAAGAATGGGATTTGCTCTCAGTTTATATTCTAGTACAGTGATGGCTAACCTTTTTGGTGCTGAGTGCCCAAGGTGCGTGAAACCCCAAAATGCAATGTGAGCACCCCTCACGTATGCGCCCTGCCCGCACGCGTGTGCATGTCCCCCCATGCATGCGCCCAGCCGCCCTCACACATTTTTAGCTTCCAGGTTGGTGCAGGTGGCTTTTCCAGGCCCTAAACGGGGCACAGAGGCACACGCACTTGCGTGAACCCCCCAAATGCAATGGGAGCACACACACACGCACATGCGCCGCGCCCTGCACATGCACGCAAGAGTCCAACACATGCGCCCCACGCATGCGTGGCAGAGACTCAAAGACCAGCTGGCTGGCGGGAGGCGTGCACATGCACAGTAGAGCTGGGCTGCGGCGATGGCTGCCATGCCCACAGATAGGGCTCTGCATGCCACCTGTGGCATATGTGCCATAGGTTCGGTATCACGATTCTAGTAGCTTGCTCTGTTAGTCTTGGTGAGAGAGTTCTTGGTGGTTTTTGGTTGGGCTGTTTACTGTTAGTTCCTCGACTGGGATATTGTTTACTTCTTGATTGTTAGTCTGATGTTAATCTTTGTATTAATCTATTCTATGTTGGTCATATGTATGGATTACTGTGGAGGAACTATTTTGTAGGATCCTCTCTTGTATTTATCTAATTTTTTTCTGATGCAACAACTTACATAGAACATAGAAGATCTATCAAAAATCCGCAGCAATGGAAGACACCGACCGGACTTGCGCAACAAGTTTACAAAACAAGACAATTTTGGTTAAGATATTTAGGAAGAATTTTGACAATGGAAAGGGTGCTCAGCAAATGATGATATTGGCTTAGCTGGACCTGTTTAAATAGAAACTGGATGGCCCTTTCCTGGGGATACTACTATAGTGCATTCCTGCAGTGGGTTGAACTAAACACTTTCCAACATGGCCTTTAATCAATTCTATGATTCTACAGTTCAACTACGGGTGTGGTGGCCTAGTGGTAAAGATGCTGGGCTTGTCAACTGGAAAGTCAGCAGTTCTGAGCCTCAAGAATCATATGACAGGGTGAGTTCCCAGCTCCTGCCAACCTAGCAGTACAAATGCATGTAAATGCAAGTAGATAAATAAGTATCACTTCGGTGAAAATGTAACAACGTTCCATGCATTTCGGCATATAGTCATATCATGATCACGGAAGCGTCTTGGACAATGCTGAGCTCCCTCGGCTAGGAAATAGAGATGAGCAGCGCCCCCTAAAGTCAGGCACGACTGCCAGGGGAAACCTTTATCTTTTCTTTTACAGTTTAACTATAAAGTATTGAATAAACCCAAGTTAATGGGTTCATAGTACACTGAGATATAAAACATGATTCACAAATCACAATATGCGAGTCTGCCCATCATGCTAAGATCCCAAAACAGAACATACATGGATTTTTAAGTACTTTAAGGATAGCTTCTAATGTGCCATGGAACAAGGAGAAATCCTTGAGAAAGTATTCTAGCCAGATTAGACACCCAAATAACTAGACTTTATGATAGGTTTATTTGGGGTAATTTGAGTGTCTACTCTGGCTAGAATACTTTCTCGGGTATCTCTCATTGTATTGTTATGTCTTGAAATAAAATGCCTGAACAGTAAGTCAACAGGAATCAAAGAATTAGCCACAAAATAGTATTTGTAAGAGACCTTAAATCCCTACTTATTCATAATCCTTCCATGAGAAAGCAGGTCTCAATCTGCACATATGTGATTTTAAACTGACTACAGGTAGTTCTCAACATACAACTGTAATGGAGCCTGCTCATTGTGACAGTCATAAATAACCAAACCCAATTTTACGACCTTTTTTTGTGGCAGTCGCTAAGCAAATGCTGCAGTCGTTAAGCAAACTCATGGCTAAGTGATCGGTTGTAAATGTAATACACAGCATATTTCATGAATTCAGAAGGACAATATGGGAGAGGCCTCTGCATAATCATATCTCAAATAATTCAACCTTTGGTCCCTGGTTACTCTTTGCGATTGTATAGAAATGCTCAGAACCCTCCATAGTGGAAAGTTCTACGAACCAATCATGCACTCGACGGATAATTCTGAAATCTTTATTATCCACATCAAACAAATCTCCAATCGACTCTAATGAGATTAATATTGGAGAGGAATCCTTAGCACTCTTTGCTTTTTCTTGAATATGCTGTAACTTCTTTCCCGTCGTCATGATGGAAATCAAGATGCCAAAATACAAATAAGAATCTAAATCAACCCAATATTAAATGAAGTTTTTATTATGCTACGGTCAATAAATTACTATGTCCCTAGATTAGTATTTATATAGACAGGGCTCTCCTAACCATACAGAAACATGTTTATGTTCAGCAAGAATTATTACTAGGAGTATTCAGGTGCAAAGGCAAAATATATGTAGTCTTCAATTTACGACAATTGAGCCCAAAATTTATGTTGCCAAGAGAAAAATTTGTTAAGTGAATTTTGTCCCATTTTACGATTTTTCCCAGATAGCGTAAGTGCGAAAATTGGTCATGGGTCACTTTAAATTTCACTACATGAAGTGTTGTAACTGTATCGGTGGTCCTTGATTTACAATCATTAGTTAGTGACCATTCGAAGTTACCAGGCAGCAAAAAAAGTGACTTATGACCGTTTTTCACACTTACAACCATTGTAGCATCCCCATGGTCAGGTGATCAAAATTCAGATCCCTGGCAACTGACTCACATTTATGACAGCTGCAGTGTCCTGGGGTCATGTGATCCCCTTTTGCAACATTCCGACAAGCAATGTCAATGGGGGAACTAGATTTACTTAGCAGTCGTGTCACTAACTTAACAACTGCACTGATTCACTTAACAACTGTAATAAAGTCGGTTTTAAACTGTCTTGCTTAACCACTTAACCACGCTCAACTGTGGTCAAGGACTACGTGTATGCGGGAAAGCATATGTCGGTTCTCAGATAACACCTACCATATTTTTCGGAGTAAAAGACGCACCTTTATCCCCACAAAAAAGAGGAAGAAAATCTGGGTGTGTCTTATACACTGAATACAGTATTTTTAGCCTCCTGAAACCCTGCCCCCTTCACAAAAATGGACGTGCAGAGGGTTTGGGAGGCCTGCAAAGTGTTCCTGGGGACTGGGAGGGCAAAAACAAGCAAAAAAGGGCCATTTTTTGCTCGTTTTTGCCCCCCCACACCCCGCTACCAAGAGCACTTTGCAGGCCTCTCAAACTCTTTGCATGCCCCATTTTTCACAAAAATTGAGGTGTGCAGAGGATTTGGGAGGTCTGCAGAGTGCAAATACTTTAAAAAAAAACCTCTTCAAAATCTTGGTGGGTCTTATACTCCAGTGCGTCTTATACTTTGCAAATATGGTGTAGATATACAGTCCTTTAAACCAGTGGTCCCCAACCCCCGGTCCGCGGACCGGTGCCGGGCCGTGGAGTACCTGGCACCGGGCCGCGCAGCGGCCGGGGGCCATGATCGCTGCAGCGGCCGGGGACCATGATCGCTGCAGTGGCCGGGGGCCATGATCGCTGCAGCGGCCGGGGGACATGATCGCTGCAGCGCAAAGGCTCCTGGGCCGTGCGCAAAAGCTCCTGGGCCGTGCGCAAAGGCTCCAGGGAAGAGAGCCCCGCGCAGGTACGCAATCAATGTGTCGTCGCGAACAATGCCCCCCCACCCCTGCGCGCGCTCAGCGGGCCACGGTAAAATTATCAAAGGCTGACTGGTCCGCGGCGATAAAAAGGTTGGGGACCACTGCTTTAAACAGCTGCATTCCCCACCCACCTCCAGCTTTATTTAAGCTGTGCTCTGCAGCAGAAGCTCATCCACTGAAAATTTGCACGTTATTTAAGAAGCTGTGGACAGTTGTTCTAGGAGCTTCCCTTTGCACTCCAAAATTCCCATCCTGCCCTTTGAATCCGAAAAAACTGTACAGAGGGAACAATAACTATTATTTTGCCATTTTAATCAGGTTTCAAGAACAGGCATCAGAAAGGAAAGTCTGTGTTCGCTCAAGCCATGGAAGAAAAGTTTAGCTAGCAGTGTGCCCAGATCCTGCCTGTGTGATTAATTAACGTTTAAGTATGTTGGGCAAATGCAGGAAATAGAGTAAACTATAGTTCAATTAATCATGTCAGGTAACCTCAGCCACAATGATAACTTGCACCAACATAATAACCATACAAATTAGGAAAGTGCTGTATTTTTCTTCTCCCCCCCCCAAGAAAAACCCCCATAAAAAAAGTGGGTGGAAATGTCTGTGCGTCTTACAGACCGAATAATGCCCTGCTTTTGGCCTCCCCAAACCCTCCCTGCGTGTCCTGACTTTGCCAAAAACGGACCTGTTTGGGGCAAAAATGGGACGCGCAAAGGGTTCGGGAGGCCTGCAGAGTGCTCCTGGGGGGCTGGGGAGGGCAAAAATGGGATGCATGGGGGTTTGGGAAGCCAAAAACTGGCCCGTTTTTGGTGAAAACAGGATGCACAGAGAATTTGGGAGGCTTGCAGAGTGCTCCTGGGGGCCGGGGAGGGCAAAAACTGAACGTGTGGAAGCCCAAAACTATTTTTTTCTTGTTTTCCTCTTCGAAATCTGTGTTTCTTATACTCCAGTGCATCTTACAGTCCAAAAAATATGGTAACTAATGAAAACAAAGAGTGAAAATTCATGTATATATAAGGTGTGGTATGTTGGCACTGTTATAGAAGGACTTACTATCTATGTATTTTGCAACTGATACAACTACAGGTAGTCCTTGACTTAAAATAATTCATTTAATGACCATTCGAAGTTAGAACAGCGCTGAAAAAAGGGACTTATGACTGTTTTTCACACTTACGACCGCTGCAGCATCCCCATGGTCACATGATCAAAATTCAGCTATTAGCAACGGACTCACACTTACGACAGTTTCAGCGTCCCAAAGTCATGTGACCCACCTTTGGTAACCTCCTGACAAACAAACTCAATGGGGATTCACTTTACAACCATGTTACTAACTTCACTGCAATGATTCACTTAACCATTGTGGCAAATAAGATTGTAAAAACGAGGCAAAACTCACTTAACCAATGTCTCACTTAGCAGCAAAAATTTGGGGCTCAAATTGTAAGTCGAGCATGACCTATAATCATAGAAGCATTCTCTCTGCGTTTGGATATCAACCCTGAAATTCAAATCCATCAACCCCTGGATATCAACCCTGAAATTCAAAGAAGAAATTAGGCAATGCACTGAGTGCAAAACTCCTTCTGCAAGATTTTGCCCAGGTGGCGTGGTGTGGTGTTCTCTTCTACAACCACAACCACACAAACTCAAGAGCTATAAGAAAAGGCAAGTTTGCAAACTACCTGGCTTCCCTTTGAACCAGCTGAAAGCTTCCCCTTTGAACCCTCCTCCGCCTTGTGCAAATCCAACCTGGAAAGGTGAAAGTTGATGATTCACAGCAGGGCAAAAATACAGAATTTTAGCCCGGAAAAAAAACCCCATAACTTTCACCTTAGACTGTCTACCATGGACCTCACCCCATTCCTAAGAGGTCTGTAAGGGGGTCGTACATAAGCGCACCAGCATGCCTAACGTCCCTGTCCTACCGTCCCCATTTATTGTACCCATTTCCTGTATTCTTATTCATGTTTATTCTTATTCCTGTTATTTTGTGCATGAGTGACAAGCTAAATAAATACAATAAATAAAATAAAATAAAAAAATTGCGGCCAAAGCCATGGGCTGGCCTTCAGCTCCATGAACATGACTACCTCCGTGTTGTTTCTGTATCATATATGTGGGTATATCATCCCTAATTTTATATGTATGTATTTTATAGCCATGTAGATGACTACATCCATGTTGTGTCTGTGTCATATAAGTGGGAAGATTCATGCCTAATTTAATAATATAAGTGGGTAGATCATGCCTAATTTTGTATGTATGTATGTATGTATGTATGTATGTATGTATGTATTTTATAGCCACGTTGATGACTACATCTGTGTTGTTTGTGTCATATAAGTGGGTATATCATGTCTAATTTAATATTATATGTGGGTATATCATACCCAATTTTGTATGAATGTATGTATTTTATAGCCATGTAGATGACTACATCCATGTTGTTTCTGTGTCATATAATATAATGGGTAGATCATGCCTAATTTTGTATGTATGTATTTTATAGCCATGTAGATGACTACATCCGTGTTGTTTTTGTGTCATATAATATAATGGGTGATCATGCCTAATTATGTATGTATGTATGTATGTATGTATGTATGTATGTATTTATTTTATCATGGTTATGTAGTGTATATTGGATATTTGGGAGCTGCATGCCACGAAATTTCATTTTAATGCATGCCCATTAGTCTGCATTCAAAGTGACAATAAAGTTATTATTCTATTCTATTCTCCAAGCGGGCTGGACCAACTACGGACGGGCACCCCGTCGCCTTGGAAGCCACGGACAGGCCCAAAGCCGGAGAGGAACAAAAGCGGAGCCGAAGCCAAAAGCCAGCGGCGCTCCTTGGGAGCGTCCGGCCTCTTTTTCAACGGCAAAGCCGAGGCGGGTGGGCTATAAAGCGTCGCCCCCGGCCACAATTCGCCCGCGTCAGCCAGCCTGGGTCCCAGCATTCACCCCCGGCAGACGCCGCCTCACCTGCTCGGAGAGGAGCGCCACTCGGGCCCCTTCAGAGGCTCCGCCGCCGCCTTCTTCCTACTTCCAACTCCTCCTCGGGGTTTCGCAGCGGCCGCCGCTCCTCCACGTTCCGCTTCAACGTGGCAGCCGGAGCACCGCCTTCATCGCGCCGGCTTCCGGCACTAACCGACACCCGCTGGAAGGCTGGGCTTGGGTTGGGCCTCCCGCGCCACGCAAGCGCGGTAGGCCTTGGCCGCCTCCTCGGGGGCCGCCAGTAAGGGCGAAAGGGGTCCTCTGCCCGCGTGCAAAGCGCCTGGTCTTTCTCGCGGACTAGGCCGCAACCGTCGCAAGAGGCGCTGCGGGGGTCGAGACACCCCCAAAGGGCTACGCCGGGCTCCTGCCGCTCAGTCATTTGGGCAAAGTCTCCTTAATTTTGCAGACCGTATAAAAGACTAAAGGAGAATATTTGTAGCTCAGGGTTGACATCTCTATAGTGTCTTTCACCGGTTAATCCAGAGGTCTTCAAACTTGGCAACTTTTAAGACTTGTGGACTTCAACTCCCAGAATTCTCCAGCCAGCTCTGCTGGCTGGAGAATTCTGGGAGTTGAAGTCCAACAAGTCTTAAAAGTTGCCAAGTTTTGGGATCCCTGGGTTAGTCAATGCTTTGTCCTCAGTGTTATGGCACTCTTATTATATTTGCTCTCAAGCGCTGTCAAAATCTAAATAGTGTTTGAGTTAACAAAAAAAAAAGATTGAGATAATTGTGTTATGACGCATCTCCAACAGAATTGCTTGGCTTAAGAAAAGAGGCCTTGTTTATTCTCCATTTATGTTCCACTTGGAATCTAAAAATTACCCCCAAATAAAATATCTGCTCTTTTGCCAGGTCAGTGTGCAACAAAGTACAACTCATGACGAAGTGAGTTCATTCCTGAGTGAAGGGATGGTTTCAACTATCACCTTTAGTATGCTCCTTATTTAAGAAGACGTTGCTAGAGCCAAAGATTCTGGATTATTTTCATCCAGCCTTCAAGCTTTCCCTTTTTGGGGAAAAGTTAAGAAAGTGATCAGAAGGCCCTGGAAGATTTACCCAGAGATATTTCAGTCAGGGGCATAATATACACCAGGGGTAGGCAATTATGGTCCCTTCACAACCTGTGGGTTTGAACTCCCAGATTTCCTGAATTGATGGCAGGGTTAAAAACTCAGAAACCATCCAAAAACTATTACCACCACATAGAATCATCGTAACACACACAAACCAACTAAAACCCTCCAAAACATCCTAAGTAAACTTAAAGATCCAGCAGTCCCAAACAAAAAATATCTATTTAACAGAGAGCACCAAGGATCTTTCTTTATAAAATTTATTTTAATACAAGTGTCAATAAAGGAGAATATTTGTAGCTCAGGATTGACCTGAAGGGGTCCTTGGTACTTTGACTTATTTTCTTGTAGACATTCCACTACCCAAATTAGGTTATTATCATGCTAGCACTGATGTTATCTAGTTAGGGTAATGAAATGTCTGCAAGAAAACAAGCAAGCACAGAGAGCACCAAGGCGTGACCCGTCAAAACCGCGGAGGACAAAATCGCGCTCGATGAAAGCGCGCATTTGACGTCATCACAGCGCGATGAAAAAAATTAAAAATTGAAATAAAATTAAAATTAAAGCAAGCCAATTCACAAAAAGGTAAGGGTTAGGTTTAGGTTTAGGTTTATGTTTAGAGCGTTAGGGTTATGTTTAGCGTTAAGGGTTAGCGTTAGGTTTAGCGTTAGGTTAAGGGTTACGTTTAGGGTTAGATTTGGGGGGGGTTAAGGTAAGGTTTTCGCTTTATTTTTACATTTTTCGATCACAGTGCGATGTTTTCATCGCACTGTGATGACGTCAAATGCACGCTTTCGTCGTGCGCGATTTTGTCCTCCACGGTTTTGTGGTGGAACCGCACCAAGGACCTCTCGTAACAAGATTTAGCCATTCAGGATGGTCTTGAGTGTAGCCAGATTTGGTTAACACTTGTCTGCAAAATTAGGCACTTTTGACTGCCCAATCCGTCACCAATTGCTAAGAATGATCGTCTCTTTATTTCATTTGACTTTATTAATAACTGAAAGGTGGTGGTGGTTTTTTTGAAAAAGCAACTGAACTTGATTTTTTGGGAGGAAAAAAAAGAGAAAGACAAATACGTTTCAAAGAGAAAGAAGGTTTGGTACATCCAGTACTTCCATCTCCCCTGCCATCCAGTACAAGCGATGAAGCTTCCTGAATGGGAAGCTAAATGTTTTTCTTCCTCAGAAAAAAAAGTTGTTGCTTTTCAAAAAATAAAAATACATTTGAAACAACTGCCTGGATGACTAAGAATCCTCATAGGCGTTTGATTTGATCAATGCTTACTTATAATGCTGGTCTTTGACTGCAATAAAACGGTCATTATGGTGGGCATCCAGCTTGGCCATCAGATATGAACAGGGCGAAGGCCTTTCTAATTAATCCTGGTTTCAGGAAACTTGTTAGGTAGGTTCAAGCATCACACTAAACCATCTTGTAGAAAGAGATAGCAGTCTACTCTAGGCGGTGCTAAGCTATTGCTTGATGCTGGATCCCCACATCATGTTCAGACCTGCTTCTTTTTGGTTGGAACAGGTTATAGACTAGAATCTATGACTAGCCCTGTTCTCCGCTTAAGCCATTGCACAGAATTGCTAAAAAAGCAAATATTGGGATATTTTGTCAACCACATAAAGTAAAATATTTTCATTTAACAGGTCAGCTATGCCTTACATCACAAAAATAAAAGAAATATTGCCATCGATGCCTACCTACATAGCCATAAAGCCCTGCAAAAAAAACCCAAAACATGCTCATTCCTAATTTTAAATGCTAAACAATGTATCTTAAAACAGCAAACCAGTTAGTATTTTCCATTTACATGAGGTAAGGAAACCCATGCTAAAATATCCATACAAATCCTGAAATATTTTTCAAGCAAAAGTTTAAAGCAATATTCTTTACTGGATTATCCTCTTCATGTGTAATTTTTAATGTTATAATTCCTAGCTAAAATAGGGGGACACTGGGAAATATGGGTGCTTTTAGTGTAAAAACATCTAGTGGGGTACCCATTTAGAAAAGATAGCCTTGAATTCTGTAGCTACTTAGTAACATAACCATAAGAGATCAGGTGAGAAAAGTTAAAACTGTACCATTTATTACTTGTCATCAAGTGGTTTTTGACTTCCAGTGATCACATAGATAAGATGAAGCTCTGCAATACTTATTCTTTAAGCAATGACCCACCATTTTTTCCTGTAACTCCAAAGTCACCATAAAGGATTTTTTATTTAAAATAGCAAAGCAATAGCAGTAGACTTATATACCGCTTCATAGGGCTTTCAGCCCTCTCTAAGCGGTTTACAGAGAGTCAGCATATTGCCCCCAACAATCTGGGTCCTCATTTTACCCACCTCGGAAGGATGGAAGGCTGAGTCAACCCTGAGCCGGTGAGATTTGAACCGCTGAACCGCTGATCTAGCAGTAGCCTGCAGTGCTGCATTTAACCACTGCGCCACCTTGGCTCTTGTAACATTACATAGAAATTATATATTTAAATATCTTGAAATAAACATCTCAATCCTTCTGCACCAAGAGTATTGTACAAAGTATTGTAAGCACTACAATACTTACAAATTCAGCATCCCCCTTTAATAATACAGTATACAAATCAAAACACGTAAGGCAACATTAAGGTATTTTTTATTATAAATAAAATCAGTAAAATACAAGTCATTGAATACTATACTTTTGACAAACGTTGAAGTTCATCTCCCCATTTCTCTTGGAAATCTGATCCATTAAAGGTTATGTTTTTAAAAAGAGATGGAAAAATCAGATGAAAGTTGTTTTCTACATGAAAAAAAATGTTTTGATGAAAAATCCGCAACATGAATATTTGGCCTTTTAAAAACATACCTAAGGAACAAAATAAAAGATTTTACATGTAATCAGTTTTTGAAAAGCATGAGACTTGATTGCATACTAATCTCTAAGTTATATTTTTAATGTTGACCCACAGGGGGTGTTTTTAAAGTAAGATGTAATTTAATTTTTGGTGATAAGAGACAATAAATGTAGAGAATGACCCCAATTTTATGTAACATTTTAATTATTAATTCCTATGTGGGAATCTGTCAAAAGCTAAAAATTGCCACAAAATACAGAATAGTACATCAAATATTACAAAAAATAATTTTCTATAGGTGATACAACCATATACTACTTAATAATAAAGTTGATTTCACATAAAACTTTTGCATCTGTGTGATCAATCTGATAATATGTATTCAGGAGGACAGGTTTATGAGTTCTCACAGAACTGTTTTATTTAGTTGCTAAAATCAAAAAAAATGTCAACAATTCACTGGTTTAGTTGCAGCTAACAAACTAAAGCTATAGCATAAGCTTGATTTTAGTGACTAGTATGCGAATCCCACCTTTATAGACCACCATTAAAATGTACAGTCTGCTCAACATAGTGGCTTAGTTTAACATTATCGCCATTGGATCAATTATTTTATTCTCTACTACTACGGTATTGAGAAATATTTCAATGGTTACCTGGTTATCCTCCAAGAGAAATTTCTTGTTTCCTGAAAGCAAGAAAAAAAGTACTGTGAATACATAAATAGTATAAATTATATTTATAAAGGTTGAAATATACATTCTCAAAACTGAAACAAAATATGGTGTCCTCATCTATATGGATCATAATCACAGCAAATCATGATGTGAACAGCAAAAGTATTTTAATCATTGAACACCATAGAAAAACTGGCCAAAAGAAAGGAAACAGCCTGAACATCCATGTTGCAGAGTAAATTATATTTTATTTTATGCACATAGTTTGATCTGGTGGT